>NW_028281683.1:0-107500 GCF_059751285.1 Brachycentrus maculatus | reverse complement strand
CAAAATTAATAATGAATTACATGCTGACAAAGGGTTATTATCTCCATAGTATGTTAACCAGAGATTTTGTAATATTATGTTTTGTATTCTAAACGCTGTCGTTTAAAAAAAATTTCTTAGAAATAAGTTAAGCTTAAGAAATTAAATACTTAAAAAGCAGTTAAGAATAACTATTTTTTATATAACTATTATTTTCAATGTAGTTTGATAATAAACTTACAAGGTAAAACAGCTTACATAAAATAAATATGGTCATAAGAATCGAAAAATCTTGTTTTGTATACATCAAAAGTAATATTTTAATGTTGCATTTACTGACTTAAATATTGAATAATAAATCAAAACTTTATGAAAAATAACTTTTTATTCAATTAAAGATAATCTTATATTTCAAAATAAAAAGTTACTAAATTATCACAAACTTTGCGGTAAAATGTATCTATTTTTAATAAAAATTTGCTTAGTAAATATCAAGTAGTAGTATTTACTAAGTAAAACTTAAATTGATTATAAAGTTCCTTGGAAACAAAAATTAAATAACGTATTAAAAGTTCCTGGATTTATTTTAAAACAATCATTGCACATTTTGGTGCTGGCAAAGGAAACTTGTAATTGCACGATTTTTAAACTAAATGTAACAATATTCTTTAAAGTTAAAATGTCTGTATATTTGCAAGTCGATTGTTTTATTTAAAAGGCGTCAGGTTTGCGCCGCTCAGGACCACTGCAGACAATACAATCAGAACTTCGGGATGCGGAACTGACTTGGGAGGATGCAAAGGAGCTGGCAGCTGATAGAAAAGCTGGGAAAAGATTCCATATGCTCCTCATAGGGAGTGGATATGGTTTAAATAATTATTATTTTTATTTAAAAATTGCCGGTTTTGCAGTCGAGTGTCTACCCAACTACGCCAAGACGCCCGTCATTAATAGGAATTTGTGAATATATATTTTGGGATACATATTCACAAATTTCGGGTATACTTCAAAGTTGTATACTATATGAAGTGAACTATTTACCCAGCAAACGACAAGCGAGGGTTCTGTATATACCAAGACTTCTTTATTTCCATCTCAATACAATTATTTATAAAAAAATCTAGGTTCGATTTCTATATGCGCCTAGGTACAATGCTGTTCCGATACAGTGCGATAATTTTTTTTTGTAAATTCCAATCTCCAAGGCACGTAAAAACAACTGAATATCCTAAACATTTCACTATTCAGCTGGCAATCGGTGTGAATATCAGATCCCCGTCTGTTTTGGTTTTTCTGTTCCTGACCGCGAGTGTGTTCCGCATACCGTATCTAGCGAGAGTGGCCGTGTTACGTGGACCACCCCTTCCTAGAATTCGGGGGGTGATTGTATGTTTGATTTTTTATTTATGATTTCCATCCCTCCGAATGCATTTGACTTTGGTCTTGATAGCCTCTCGTCTGCATCCCTTAGGGTGGGGGGTGTATTGAATAGATTTGATGAATATATTAAAATTGATATCGTGTGAAACTGAAGAATGTCAGTGATGTACCTATATTGATATTTTATTTATTGTTTCGGCTTTCATTTTGTGGTAAGACATGGTGAAATTTAAAAAAAATAATTTTTATTTAAATTTAGACCTAAAGATGGAAGCAAAGCTTTCGAAATTAGTCATAAACAAGTGTTTTTCTTTTACCTTTATTGACGTAAAAAAAAAAAAAAAAAAATATATATATATATATATATATATATATATATATATATATATATATATATATATATATATATATATATATATATATATATATATATATATATATATATATATATATATATATATATATATATATATATATATATATATATATATATATATATAAATATTTTGTAATTTTTCAAATTGAATTGATTAGGCAATTGTTACTTAAGTATTCATGAATAAACAAGTAATATCTTTAATTACATAATAATTATGAATAGTTTTTAATCAACATTTTTAGGTCAGTTTTTTATCCATATGATATGATATAATAATTTACACCTAAATAGGAATGAAAGTTGCCTAAATTGTAGTAAGGTGTCTGTTGATTCCCAGACTACATAATAAAACACATACTTTGTCACCCTTGAGACATCTATAATAATTTATATGCAGTGTTTGAATGCAATGAAAAAAGTGTGTATTATTTTATTTTATTTTAATGTGAGGGACCATTTATTTAATATCTAAATTTAAAACAAATTTTAAAAGAGTGGCCGTTTTTATATTTATTTGCAAAAATAATATTTTCAATCTATGAACGTAGGTACAGTAGAGTACATAAATCAATATATTATTTACGAATACTCAATCAGAATCCAATTGAAAAAATAAATTGATGTTCTTTTCCAGCGAGTAGACGAGTCATCATAATATATTGCGATGCACCCCCAAACCGAGTGTAAACTTTTTCATTCTTATTCCTCCAAGAGGCTTTCGTGTGGTATTTACATACCTCCCCTGGCTTTACTTTTCCCGACTTGAGAATTTTCCACCCTAACGCGAGGTTCGGCTCATGCCGAGTCTGGTCACGTGCTTTCAGTCGTTGGTGTTTTTGTGTCCCGGACGTAACGCGAAAATACGAAAATCTTTGATTTTAACCACAATCCGTGCTTCTTTATTATTTATTGTTAGGACGTATATACATTCCGTGCCTGAAATGCCGTACGAAGGGGCGTTTGATTTTTCCTAGAAAAACTTGACTAAATCGAACCTTCTTATACACCAAAGGCTCTGCTTATAAAATACCTGTTTTGACTCAGATACGTCTTTGTTTAACAATTCAGGGCTTTGGCGTTGTTATCGGTCGAAAATCATTGGGAAATTTTACGACAACTTCTTCAAAAGACCAACGGAATAATAAAGCAGATTTCTCCTTCAAATTTTCACAACTCTATAAAACTTAAAATAATATATATTTTATTCATTGTTTGTTTATTAAGATGTGATTGAATTGTAAAAACACTTGAGTATTTTATTTATTTTAAATGACAAATTTTAGAACCTACAGATAATTCCATTTACGGGTTTAAGTATAAACATTATATTCAAACCCGTAGATGGAAGCTTCCGAAACTAGTCGTTAAAAATAAATATTACTCAAGTGGTATAAAACAGTTTTTTTTATAAACAATTTACTTATATAAAGTATAAACACATAAACATGTTGATATAATGTTGGATCTCCGATCCATATTTATTATTATGATTATACTCGTATATTTTTGAATATTTATATTTTTTGTGTATTGATTCGGCTTTTACTTTGTGGAATGATGTTGATTATTTTAAAAGTGAAAAACTTACATAATACAACTTATTGAGTTTTATTTCATTACATACTATAATGAAATAAAAGTTAGTATCTGGTATTTAACAAAAACGATTTTTTTATTTAATAATTACAAAGAACAATTTTACTTCGTTAGAAATTCAATTATCCATCGAAACGTACAAGTCGAATGTTATTCATTTGAAGTTAATATAGAAATAATTCAGCATGATTTTATTAGATCTGTGGAATATTTTCATTTATAAGCCAAGACTCATGTTTTTCTCGTTGATAAATTTGAATTTTCACTTGGATATAATCAATGCCTTAAAAGTCTGAAATCATCGATAAAAGATTGCCGGTTGGGCTGACAGAACCAATAACTCAACATTGTGCGCGTGATATTTCTGAATATTTTTTTACCACGAAAATGTAAGAACACTCTCAAATTGAAAATGTGCTGGGAATAAAAAGTAAAAGTTATCTGTTACCAAAGAAATAAATTGATTTTTCTAGAATCGTATAAATAATAATGAAAGGCGTATCAAAGACATGTTAATCTTATTACAAAACGGGACGTGTCTACTACCTGTGACGTGTTTTCTTTGATAATATTTTTTTATTGTTCCACAATATTTTAAGACGACATCTTCAATTCTGCATTTCTTAGATGCCTTTAACTGTGATTAATAAAATATCATTAAATACCTAAGTATTACATACTATTCAAAAATAAAACGCTTATACAATACCGGTTTGAGTTTGTAAATGTTTATACGACAAGTTTCGAGAACTACAAAAGATTTGATCAACGGATGAAAATACGAAACATTTATTGTTATTTTGGAACATATTTTTTTCTTGAAACTACTAACGTTTACATTGATAAACTCAAAAGTTGTCCTAAATACGTTTTTGTTTATAATATGAAATAGTTATGTTATTCGCCAAAATTAATAACAAATCAAAAATAAATTAATCTAGGAAAAGATAAACTCATAAAATGAGATGATTTTTTTTGTTCTATGAGCCAGAATTCCTTTGAATTAATTTTCAACTTTTAGGAGACACTATAAACACTAAATAAATTTGGTAAAGGAGGAGGTTATTAATTTACAGAGTTCAACTAACGAACGAAAGAGACAGGGCAACATAACGTCATAACGTGTTATGTCTCTCACAATTACAATACGACACAATAAAACTAAAAATCAACAATAGTATAGCAAATTCAGATTTTTTTTAAAACCCTCAAAATGTATCTTTCAGGGTATAAAATCAAAAGTATTTGTATAAGAACTTTATTTACATATTTCAAAGACTTAAAATCGCATATTTATTTTACTATTTCATTTTCAGTTGAAGTATTTTAATTATCGATGAAAAATTTAAGTTTTTCTAATAAATGCAACATTTCAGTGTTTTTTTTTGACAAAATATGCATTTTTTATTTGCACGAGTGGTAAGATCTTGCTTAGTAGGCTAACAATAGATATATGACACTTTTTATCGTTACATTAAAATACAGAGTAGATAAATCAGAGAGGGTGTAAGTCTGTTTGTTTATACATTCACAAATTCAACATGGTCGTCTGCAGACATAATTTATCGAGATGCTTTGTGTATGAACGAAAATAAATTGTATGGCTCTAGGCAATAATCAACAGGAAGGTAATAAAATCCTTGTAAGCCGACGCGCGTCGCCATGAAGCAATCTAAGGACAGTTTATCTTACCACTTTAGAGACCGACACGCTTACATTTTTTTGCATAGAATTAGAGTTGTGATATAATAATGGTCTAAAAATATGTAAAATACAAATAATAATTGGTTTCCTAGTACGATATTACCCTCGAAAAGACCACCTAAACGATGGAGAGATAGCTCGTCTTCGGACCGGAGAATGACAGGACATAATCCTAAATAAAGAGGAAGAAGAAGAAGAATATACGATAAATATCAGATAAAAATCTCACATGTCAAATATTAAGATATCTTTTAAAATACAGCTTTCTACCAAAGGTGTTACCTATGATGTTTAAACTAAAAGGTGTCTTTCACTTGCAACATATAAAATAAACGACTTTTAGTAGTTTAAATAATCATTATCAGAACAGTACATATTTTCATCTACAATGAACAGTGTTGATAATTATTACTTAAACCACCCAATAGCTGGTTGTTAGTCTTGTAATTAATCGAGATTATCATATTCATATTAAATAGAATTCCTCGTCTACATTGCGATATTTATAAAAATATATTTTAAATGGTTATTTTAATAGCTCCTTTTTAGAATACAAAAAAAACAAAGATATTGATAATGTAACATAATAACAATGCGGACTTGATGTATTTTAAAATTGAATTGAAACTATACGGTTTATATATTTCATCTTTATTTTATATTTACTTTATTTTATATTTTTTACCCTAACCCAATATCGCATTGGACACTGTATCATATAGAAGCAATATTATCGTATTGAAGTAATTTTAGGCAACGAAAGAAAGGTTATCAAGCGTGCGCAAAATGTAACAATTTGGGGTAATATTAAATAAACAAATCAGGGAAAATGACTAAAAATATATTGTTACCTTCCTGGAAATATAGCCTGGGATATCCAGCACGATTTATTTAAGTGGCAAAGGAAATTTATCCATATTTAGAACGGTCTTCAAAGTGTTAGACGCGATAGCGCCGCGGCGTGGCGTCGCGGTGCCCTAATAATTGCAACGTCCCCAGTGTCCCCAGTTCAGTACTGTTATCTACAGAGACGCGTGTCCGAAGGCTGCCCTGTATACCCACTCGCACGTGACCGCGGAGAGAGGGTGTCATTCATCCCTTGTTGGATTATATTCGCTGTGGTTACAACTCGAGGACTTTAAAATTTATCGATTAATGGAATGAATTAAGATATTTTTTATGTTAAAATCCATAATTTTTTGTTTTGTTTTAATATCATTTGTGTCGTAAATATATACAATTTTAAATAACCGAGGTTGTTTATCATCTACTTGCATTAAAGTGAATTTACTTCTTACCTTTATCTACACCCAATGATACATAGGACACTGCATTGTATATACACACAGTGTTATTTTGATCATTACTTGCATGAAAACAAGTTGATTTATCCTGCGCGACGGATACCAGTTCAGAATAATATTTGATTAATAGTTAAGTGAAAAATCACTTATATTTATTTTGGCCCACTCTGAGAGTTGAACCAGGTATTTGTACAGTACTATTTCTATCTAACCGTGATACAACCATTTAACTACACGTGGACATTGCAGTATTTTATGTATGATATAAATGAAAAACTATTTTTTTAAATTTTATTATTATTATAGCAACTGGGATTAGTTATAAATGGTATACCAGTAAAAATTACTAGTTAAATTTGTTTAAAATTGATATTTTGTGAATAAAAAACCTTAAATGTAATGTTTTGTATGAAAGGTAACCTTGCATAATGTTCTTGATTTTTTTAAGAATTAAAATATTATGTTATATTTAAGAAAGTTGGTATTCAAATTCCCCTGGGACAAATTACGAATACAATATGTTTGGGTTCTAATATTTTCATAGAGAAAGTTTACGAGTGGTTCGGTAACTTGCTAAATTAAACGAACTGACTTGAAACAAGGGTTCATTTTACATCCAACAAGCACTAAGCCAATTACAGTTTATATTTCCACGATGCATACTAGAAGGGTTAAAATTTTTGTGTTCTATAATTTAGTTAATTAAGTTTGCGATCAATATTACACAATGTTTGAATTATATAAACAAATCAACACACCACGCTTATTAAGGGATCCCATTTCATGTAAACCTACTGAAATGTATTTGTGTGTAAACCTAATTGAATTACAATTAAACATGTATTAATTCAATCGTAAATACGTAATTAATTAATACATTTGTAACAAATAAAGCCAATATTATGATAATGTGTTGTCTATGTAACCTCGATATCTCAAATAACATGTGATATTTATTATGATGTTATATAAATTACATATTCCGCTATCTGAAATTATCAAATTAATGAAATGATTTTATCGTTTAAAACTAATGTAAGCAGAAATAAATAAAATTTTATTACAAAGTATCATTTAAAAGTATCTGCATTACTTTTAAATGATATAATGCAAAATCCAGATTTTGCAAACAAAAGTAGAGCATATTTTATATCAATTTTAAATATTAAAAAAAAATGTGTTCGGGTGTCTCCTGATTTGTGAATCTTACATACATTTCATGAAGGTATAAAGTGATCACTAAAACAGCCTATGATTGGTCGTAAACCTGTTTTAAAAATAAATGAAAAAATCAAATGAAAAATTTTTATTTCTTATTTTTCACTTTTCTCTTTTACAGACAAACATCGTATTAAATATTATGTGTGTGCTGGTTTTAGAACTATGGTGCTATCCCGTTAAGCAAATTGTCTGGATAATTTTATAAACTAATTCCCGTTTGTCATCTCGTCATAGATAACGCATGAAGTTTATTTTATTTATTTTTTCGGCATTTCCTTTGTGGTACATGATGATATTATTAAAGAAAACACTCGCTTTTTTACCACTTGAGTTTATTTTATGACGACTTGTTTTGGAAGCTAAGCTTCCATCTTCAGGTTTAAATGAAAGCTAAAATGTAAACATTTAGACCTGTGGATGGAAGCTTAGCTTCCGAATCAAGTCGTCATAAAATAAACTCAAGTGGTAAAAAAAGAGTTTTCTTTAATAATATTTTAAAATTTAAGTATTTTTAAGTAAATTTAAGTAATATTTCTTTACTTATCTATTATAATATTTAAGTAGGTAAAGGGAAGAAATGATTTAGGTAGCAATTTTACGTTATGAAGCGTGGAGCAGCGCATATAATTTAGTCTTCCACCTGGATCAAACAATGAAAACGCACATTGGTTTTGCGTAAACTGATGATATTTCTATGTATTTGAATACAGTGGAATATAAAAGGACTAATTAAATAATGTAACGTATAATGTGAGACCTTTTCAAATACTAGAGTGCCCTCTGTTCTGGGATCTGGGCAGCAGACGAGGGGAGGTGTTGGCTAGGCCACCGAAGCCGTTAAGGATTTATCGACCTCACGGGGGTGGTTTAGAGCGCTGATGCTTATTAAACTATGGAGAATATTTATAACGTCTACCCTTTTATTTTTAACTAGATGGAATTTTCAAAGTAAATATGTTCGCCACAAAAATACTGACACCCAAGGAAGAGAAATGTCAAAATTGAATGTACACAAAAACGCATAGTATTTACACGAATCATACGATCGGGTAAAATGTTTTTTTCGATATAGCAGGCAGGTTAATTGCGTTTAGGCAATATAATGCAAAGACATTGATCTAAGTTTAATAATACGTATCGGCTCCACGTGTATTTTATTATATACATTGTATTTTTGTCAAAAAAAACTATTAAATATCGGTTTGGTGTCACTGTTATTTTAAGCATAGTTATTGTAATCTCATAGAAAAGAAAAATATCAAAATAACTCAATAAATACATTAAAAATCCTATCACCCAATCTTAATAATGTAACTTAAGCATAACTTAACTATGAACAAAATATAAACACTAACAGGACGGTGAAACTATCGTGGCCAGTACGATAACTTCCGATCGCAAAATTAATTCAAAACATTTTTATTTTATATTTGTTTAAGTATTTTTAATATACATATTTTTCACATCTATCATATCAATTTGTAAATTATTCCTATAAAAAATACAGCGATAGTTATGTAGGTAGGTTTTATTCGCTCACTTGAACATTTTCACAATACGAACCGACAACCAGTTCAGAAGTAAAGTTAAAGATATATATGCTACAACGCGTTTACGAGGCCACATCTTATCACATTATTTAAATTCAATATTACAATATCAAATTTTTGAGTTTTTCATTAAATTATTTAAATGGTATGATTTCCCATGTAAGTAACATTATATTAATCATTATGTTAGCATTAATGAGCATCATAAGTTTTGGAAGCTTTTGTAGTTAAATTATCCCACAATAGAAGGCAAACCCTTCCCTAATACTCGGTTATCTTTTACAAAGGTCTTTCATTGAATCGGCGGCTATCTGAATCTCCCAGCGGCCGCATGCGCTTTCACATAATTTATTGTTTTTCTCGGATTTCAAGAGCTTTCCTACGAATACACTTTTCTGGGTTATTAGGCTACAGCGCTCGCAGGAAGGGGGGGATTAGTATTTAAATCGGCAACGAATCATGATTAAACTATTCAATTAATTAGTTCAAATGGTCGCTAAATCTCGCATCGACATTTTTGTAATGTATGTGAATAATAAATCTGTTAAATGAGTTACAATATTTGTTTAGTAAATTTGTAACGTATGTTTAAGCTTTTAAGATTTTTTTTATTATTTTTCGGTACGTGAATCCATGTCGGAAAATACAGCTTCAAGTTATTCTGTCACATTAATCTTGTTTTGGTCCCATATCAAAATGTTACATACCAAAATGATTGCCCGGATTACACATGTAATTTTATTTGATTCAAAAAAATGCAAGAAGATATTTGATTTTTTTGATAAATTTAATTTAATATCACACAAAAAATTAATCTTCAAATTTATATATTTATTCCATTTACATATTGTACCTTATAAACAGTCCTTTAGACAAATGCCTTGTTTACTTTTGATAAAAAAAAACTTTAAAAAATATTTATTTATGCCCTAATTAAGTGTTCATAATTTGACACAATATAACAGTGAGTTTATTGAGAGGATAAAAAACAACATAGATATAAAAGAAGATATTATAGAGGATTACATTATATGTAAAAGCAACAAACTTTGAGAGACCTAGTAAGAAACATACAATTTACGAAGTCTAACTAAATCTCAATAAGTAATAGATTTATATTATCCACTGACACTTCGTGATGGAATTGCATTTTTAATTTATTATTAGATTAAAACCAATATTTTTAGCTTTTCCACTTTTTTATTTGACCAGCGACCGGGTTTCGTCGTTACCGACATCATCAGACTGGTCTGACCAGTCTGATGATGTCGGTAACGACGAAACCCGGTCGCTGGTCAAATAAAAAAGTGGAAAAGCTAAAAATATTGGTTTTAATCAATAAATAAGAAAGGTTTTTCTTCGAAATCAGTTAATGTAGGTCTGCCTATTAAACTTAGTTACCTCGATTGAAAAAATATTTTTCTAGACGAAGTTTTGTTGTCATTAAGCTCCAATATACAAAATGTATCATAGTCATTTATCCACTTAGCGCGACTTGTATTGCCAATTTAGCCCTATATCCCCTTTTTAATAGTCAATTACCACGGCGAACTGTTCGGCGGGGAACTCGGGAAGTTTGGGTACGTCGGGCAGTTCGGCGCTATGGGAAATTAGAATGTGTTGCTCCAAATAATGACATTAGGCTTTACTTCGTCAGGGTATTGGAATTATTTCCAAATACTAGCCGATTTTATAGTGTGTGAACAATGCGTCAAAATAGTTTTTGCTTTTTTGTTTCCTTTCAAATTGTATTTTTATAATGTCTTTAATATCTAAATATTTTAAAAAGCATTTTTTAATTATTATTTTTTTCATTAGTATCTCAACAAAGATGTTATCAATTCGAGGTGAAAGAAGTAATAAGAGAACTAAAAGGGCTTCAGATAACCACTTTAATTCACATTTATTACGTCATCGTATCCAGATTTCTCAGACTTTCATACTATTTTCCATTCCAAATCTTTTTTATTTATTTATTTATTTTAATATGTTTCTTTATTCTTTAGTTTGTAAATAAAAATACGACTTGACATTAACACACATCCTTTCATTGGGTGACTGCCAAAAAAAAACAATTATAAAAATACATTAAAATTTATTCAACATATGTAACCATTTTAAAAAAGGTAAAAATTATATTATTTTTATAAAAATAAACTAAAGGTTTCTGCCAAAGTTTTGCTTACATGGTTGAATTCAGAGTTTTAATATCCTCGCGTGTAATATTACGAAAATATCCTGCTACAATTTCGATTCATGTTAACACAATGAAGCTCGTAAAATCCTCCATAACAACACCCTTTAAACACTAAATGAGCATGTTTTCAAAGGCCTTTCTTGCAAAATATTTCCTGAAACGGTTTTCTTTTGATGCGTGTAAGGTGTGTGAACTCTGGGACAATAATTTTCTAATTACCGTCCTATTAATGTATATATCCGGCCATATTAGGTGCGTAACTGGTGTTTCAATTAAGAATTAATTGACAATATGCCCCCCAACCCTTATTCCATCCCTTGGCACTCAACATCACCTACCCTTTCAGTTCCGATGACATTTAGATTTCGTTTCAGCTTTCCTGCCATTAAAACGGAAATTTCTTTTAGGGATGCTTTAATGTGCGTATATTACAATATTTATTTTTAATATAACTTAAGATGAATTTCTCTTAAGTCATTAAATAATAACCGTTTATGATATACGGAACCATATTCACTTAGCTCTTTTTAATTATTTTCGGAATATATTATAAAGACCCGTCTCTTTCTTAGGACAATCACTATGTTAGCATGCAACAATGCTAGGCTTCAGTACCATAGCACTATTCACACACGTACAGCTACATGAAATATTATTCACCTGTGATTTTTGCTAGATGCAAGGACCAACATGCACTAAGGATTTCAGAACAACATGCACTTAAGACCTAGGTATAACTTAACGAACCACAAAGTAAATGCCATAAATAAAAATAAAAATAAATATTTTTTAAAATATCAATAATACAATGGGTTCTTTTTCTTCATAATTTACGATACTATTTCATCATTATACTACGATTTCAATTCAAGCTTCATTTGAATGAATTGTTTAAGTTTAGTGTATTCAATAGTCAATCGTATTTTCTCTTCCTCAATCGACTTATAAATGTATATAATAAAGTATCTGACATGATATATTGTCGAACTCCTTTTAGCTATACGGTAGATCGATTGTTGACTGATGACTCAAAGAGGCTACAACACCAAAAGGGAGGGAACATAGTGAAAAAGTAAATAGAAAATGAATGACCTATCGTTAAATTGAAGGAATGAATAGTGGATATTGATAAGGTGCTTGAAACGATTTAGCATATTTTTACGCGAATGCTTGACTGAATGGAATGAATTTTATATATTTTAGAGAATGACATTAACAAATGGAATTTTTTCGATAGATATCTAAAAGAAAAATAATATTCAAAACAAGAATCAGAGAACATTAATTATGTTAAAGAAATAAAAATTTTCAGAATCCTCTCACCATTTAATAGATGATGATTACAATTTTAGCAACAAAAACGAAGAAATCCAAAAAATAATTAATATGATATCATTTTGAAACAATAGAAATTCATAAAAATAAAAATAATTACAAAACCCATACTTAACAATATGACAATGACTAAAGCCTATCCTCTATTTTTTCTTTTCCATCTGATAAGAAATCTAAAATAAATAAATAAGTAAAAATATTATACAGCTCCTACCCCCTCTTAAACCTACAGCATTCTAAGGACTGAACTCTAAAGTTTAGATATAGCTTAACATACCTATGGTGTTTGAAAATGATGCGGAATGCATCGAAACACATGTCACAATCAATTTTAAGAAAAAGTTGTGTTTGCTGAGTAAAACTTAAATTAAAAAAATATTTTTTATCTTAAACTTAAACCACCTCTCTGTTTTCAATTCTCAAATATCTATAAGTTCACAAGTTCTCACACCCTTTGAAGTGATTTTCTCCGGTTAAGGTCAAGACTTGTTCAGTCACTGTGAAATATGATTTCTGATAATCTACCGATACTCTCAAACCCTATCAACGCCCCTCTTATCGCAAGGTTTAGTGAAACTTATTCAGGATATCGGAATCAAATGCTTAAATGTGTTATTTCAATATAAATTAAATTGAAACGTATTAAACGCCATAAACACAAATTTATTTTTGCGATTATTTACTAAAAAGCTATCGAAGCGAAGTATTTTAAAATTTATAAAATAATTAATCATTTAAAAGAATCTTATACATGAAATAATAAATCAATAATTCATATTTTGAGTGTTAATATTAAAATTTTGGAAATGTAGAATGAATGAGTAACGAAAGAACGGTAAAACACAATTTCGATATAAATTATGCTGGAAAAAAGAGAAGAATAAGACCGAGGAAAACTTGATATGATAATGTATTTAAAATACTTTTCAATAAAGTATTCAGATCAAAAGTCGGGATAATTGGCGGGTGTGTATGAGGAGTTGCGTGAATGTGGAAGAGGCGACAAATGATCGCTAAGTCAAAATGATATGGCAATCTATTTTCTCTGCCTACCCCTACATTATTGAGTTAGTTTTAAGCGCTTATGATAAATTGATAGAAAATAAAGTGTGTTAGTTTTTAAGGAAGAACACTTACTTCTTGACATTGTTTGATATAACGTTTGATAGCAAAGATGAGCCTGTATACTAATTTATTAAACTAAAATTTCATAGATGAAGCTCCCATAAAATTAAAAAAAAATATCTAGAAATTGAAAAACAAATCATAAAAATGTACTCTTTGCATATCCAGTGTGAAATATTCTGAAAAAAGTCAAAAGTAAACCATTATTGAGAAGTATCTTCATATCTTGTTTAAATTTCAAGAAGATCGTTTGTGTTATGGTATATTTTCTATCAAGTCTCGAATTTAATATAAAAAGTAGAAACACAATTGTGCACGTGTAAATATTGAAATGTTTGAGAGTATAATGTTGTTTTCGTGTCCCAAATTTACCAACATTATATTATAATTCCCTTCGCTGAAATTCTAAACATTTAAAGCAGTACATACACTTCTGGAACGAGGCACACCTTTGGAATAAATCATATTTAAGTCCTCTAAAATGTATCTTATTGCAGAGTACCTCGATCCCCATATGCTTACTTGAGAACTAAAACTAAGTTTTGGTACCTAAGTAGTGATACAAACAGAGATAAATCTGCTTCTTGTTTTGATTTTACATTCAATTCAACACGCGAAGGTGGAAAACTTGTTTCCTTTCCCTAAGCCTTACGTGAAAACGTAACATGAGGAACGTATGAATTCCGAACGTAATATCTTGAATATCTATATAAACAAATATGTAATTCTTCATTTGTTCAACATTTTAAATCCCCTAAAGCGATTTGCGGATTGCTTTGAAATTTTAACTAAATTTCCATTTAAATACCCGCATTTTCATTGGACTGTTATATTGACCTGTCATAGGTCAATATATGTTTTTTTTAAGACAGTTATATTTTTGCTGCATTGGCAATTCCATTCATTAAACATTACAGCAGCATAGCACATACTAAATACGTAAATTATAAGTACTGATACTAAGCGTTTTTAATGTTTTCAGTTGCACACTTGTTTCATAGATTTAAAAAATATTTTCATCCCTTCACAAGCATTATGAAATAAAATTTATTAGAAAAATGTGCTTTCTTTTTCAATCTTTTTCATTTAATCAAACTGATCTACAGTAACGCGTGGTTGGGTATAGCAAGTAAATAATATACTTGTATTTTGAATATTTAAAGCGCATTAACTTTGCGGATAATTGTAACATATTTTGGAGAAATAAATTGACTTGGGTTTGTGATCCTCTCACATGTAAGTAATACAAACCCCAAAATAAATAGTATTCTAGCTTAAATTGCTTACAATTATTTTCAGACATATATTATACAATAGTTTATTTGGTTTCAAACGTTTGTATGTATGTATTCACAAATCCAGATAAAAAAATGACTTACCTTAACCTTCATCTATTGTAGTTAAAATCAGTTTCCGCTTTCAGTTTTTGAAGTTACACAAGCAATTACGAGTGCAAGTTTGCATCTCCATTTTCTTTCTCCTCGGTAGAGCAATAATATTCCAAACTCTGTGCTCCTTCATTCACGCCATCTATAAATATAGTCCATAAAATTTATCCAGTGTTTTACAATCTTAAATATGTAGTGCTGGTCTAATTACCGATCAAAATGTGCAATAATTGATCATCAACATAACACTGTGTTGATCCGATATAATGCATCGCGATGCCTTATTCACTATATAGAATATGGGATAGGTATCATATACAATATTTAAAATAATTTTTAAATAAAAATGGTACCTACGACGAATGTTACACTTTGTGTAAATTTATCACATAAATCTTATCTAATGACAGCTTTCAAAGGCTCTTACAAGATTTGAAAATTTCGTTCTCAAAAACAACAGTTTTTGTGCAACACAAAATCAAATCAAACAAATAATTAAATTTTTTTAATTAATGATTTACTTTACTATTTCTTAAAATCTACTGTGACACGTGTTTCAATGCATTCCGCATCATTTTAAAACACCATACGGTGTTTGAAAATGATGCGGAATGCATCGAAACACGTGTCACAGTAGATTTTAAGAAATAGTGGTATTTACTAAGTAAAACATTAATTTAAAATGGATAGATTTTACCACAAGGTGACGGCTGAATCAATTGATGAAAAAAATTATCTAGTTCATTAAATGTCAATATATGAAAAATATGATTTTTTACTCCTTTTTTTTATTTGATGTTTAATATTTAATTTGGGTTAATTACAGCAACATATGTAAATCAAAACAATTAAAATAAAAACATTAATCAATTCAATAAAATATTTCCGTGTTTTCATATTATGTTTTCAATTAATTAAAAAAAAGATGCATTATTATTATATACGTGATGATAAGTTTAACTACACATTTAGTTCATCGTAAACTTTGTTTAAATATAAAATAGTAATAGGAGTATAACGTACCAAAGTACAACATCTTATACCATTACTGCCTAAAGGCAATACAGAAACGTAATATTTGGATATTAAATTACTATCTTCCGAAATGATAAACACGTATTAATGTTGAA
This sequence comes from Brachycentrus maculatus, assembly GCF_059751285.1. Classification (NCBI taxonomy): domain Eukaryota; kingdom Metazoa; phylum Arthropoda; class Insecta; order Trichoptera; family Brachycentridae; genus Brachycentrus; species Brachycentrus maculatus. The sequence goes on along the minus strand of NW_028281683.1, from coordinate 91,212 downwards.
TTAATGAGAATATTGTTTTGCAAGTGTTATTAACTTCCCAAATATTAGTGTTTATTGCTTATATTATTTGGAAGGATTTCATGAAATACTACATATATTACATTATAAGAGTCTTATATCAGGCTAATCGTATTACTTACATGATTAGTTCGAAGATATGAATAAACAAGGTAAATAAAAATTTGGAAAAAAGTCTTGAAACTAGTGTTGAAAACTATTTCTTCTTCGTCTTCTAATTAGTTGAAATACTCTAATTAATTGCAATATTTTGAGTGTGTCCAAATTATTTTCAAAATAATTAACAAATTATTGTTAATTATTTTGAGTGTGTCCAAATTATTGTTTGTTTATTGATAACTCCTAACTGGATTATCTCCAATTAGGAGTTATCTTATATATTATTTTGAGTAGTGTGGTTGTCAATTATGGGTATGATTGGTGAATGTTACACGTGTGTTAAGTGATCACTTAAACCAGCCTTTGACGGTCATAAGCCCCGTAAATACCCAGACTTCCATATTCATCTTCATATGTTGAGATGTAATAAAATAATATATACTCTATTTAAGTTTAAAGTACTTTACTTTTATGCATTGTTGAAAAAACTTGATGTTTTACTGTAGTACAAGTAAAAAAATGTATGTTTACGTAAAAAAATAAAATATTTTGGCACAGATTTCTACAAGAAAAATCGACCTAAAATCCATATTTCACCCATTGAAGATAAGACTAATTCCTTTTTCCTCCACATGTGTAGCGTGTAGGTAAATCACTCCGTGGAAAAGCAGCGCCATGAAGCGACTTATTGACAAATGACCCGTGAATAAGAGTACTACTTATTGACTTACAGAGGTTGGTGAGAGTGAATGGATCTATTCACAGCTTAGCACCCAAGAAAAGGTGCACTTAATATTATTTCATGTACTTCAATTCAAGTGAAAATATCTCAAAAGGTAAGAAAAAATAAAACTATTTGAAAAATAAATATACTTGGTTCCAAATTTAGTAAATTTCCGTTACTTAGAGAACAGACAAATTGTATATGTTTTTTCGTTGTTTTTTTTTTTAAAGTAAATATTTCAACCCAATACTACTTCAGATAAGTTCAAGTGGCTTGTATTTTAAAATATGAATCTAGTGCTTGTAGAATTTGAGAACGAAACCATATTTTCTGTCAACAGTACAACAAACTGTTATAAAATACAATTTAAATGAGTTACATACTTCAAAGACATTTGACACACATTATTTTTACCAATATTATGGTACAATGATGATAGTGTTTTTTTTCCAAAAAAATGCATTGAAGAAAAAAAAGATAACATGTTACGTTGCTATTTCCAGTTTATAACTTAAAATAACTTCGTTTGAAATCACTATTTACCTTATTATAACTCATTTAAAGCAACAATCTTTTTCGAACAAATATCTTTTTCCTCGAGACTAATAAGGTGAGTCGGGTTATGGTTCTGAGACTTCTGAACTGTAATCTGTGTTTCCAATTGTGCAATTTCCCCCTTTATACAGCTAGATTACAGTTTTCAATCACAAACAAAATACTTATTTTATTATAAATTGTTCAAATAAAGCATATTCCGTTTTTTTTTTAATTTCTACATAATGAAAACATTTATTTGTCAGTCTCTTCTTACCTTACTATCTCGTTGGATTAATATAACATTATCGAACATTTATTATTTGCCTATTTTAGGTGGCGGTTCAGGGCTTAAAAAATATATATACTCAAAACATGTATTTTTTTTCTACGAATCGAATAAAAAAATTCATCTTTAATAGCCAAACATTTTAACCACTTTATTACGAAGGCAAAAATAGTATAATAAAGATAGAATCTGCTGGGTAAAAAGGATGTTAATTTTTTTTTGACGTTTTGCAGCAAAAAAGCAGTGGCGAGTAAAACGGTTTAACAGCGTAAAGCCGGAGTTGGTGGCATTGGTATTCCTAATAAGTATTTAAACGGTAGCGGACCACCCGCAGTAGAAGATGTCCGGTGGAATCTAATTTAGAACAAACCAGCAGCACATGGTGTCCAGTCCGGGTCCGCTTTTCCGTGACGTCATCGTTTTTTGTCCGGTTAAAGTTTCAGTATGGGCTTGCCCCGGTCGAACGGCTGCACGACTCGTAGCTCGTATATTGCGCCCCTGGACATCGACTTTGGCGTTAACCCGTTCATGGCTAAATCAATATCGTTCATTATATCTGCATGACGTCATTAGACATGAAATGTAAGTTTACCAGATTCATTTAATCTATGCAATATTATAACCTTGTGAGATCTCTGGATACACAATGTTTATATTTTAAAATAAAAAAAAATATTAATTTTGTTTTATACGTATGAAAAAATACAGTTAAAAAAATTACTTTTTATCTTAAATAAAATTATTTATTTCCATGGTTTTCATGTTGTTGAGCTTAATATCAAATGACGAAACTAAATAAGGAATCAGACACATGTATTATTTGTACTACATATTTTTTAATAATTTATTTTGATGTTTTTTTTAATATAATTATTATTCACGCAACAAAACGTAGTTCTCCTGACTTATTTTAAATCTGCGTTTTCACAAATTCGTCAAGATTATGTGACTGTTTTTTTGTGTATGGGGTGATTGCCCTTAATTTCTGAACTGAAATGTATTATAACTCGCACAGAACACCCTATTTAAAAGTTCATTTTATCTGTATTTATCGAGAAAAAGTAAAGTGTACGTATTGATTTTAAAATTATTTATAAAGACACTATAAAAAAACGATATTCGTCAAACATTGAAAGATACAAATACAGGCTTAGATAAAACACGCTCGCTTAAAAATCTTTATAAAACGGGTTTCTACTGAAATTCCTCAAAATGCTGCATGCGAAAGTAAGTCAGTTTCTGAGGTGTTTTCTTAAGTATGATATTTAAAAAAAATCTTTGGTACGAGTTACTCTAACTCTGTATTTAATTTGCCGCTTCTGTAATTCTTCTTTAAACTTTATGGTGACTGAAATTTTATGTGAAATTTTAGTTTTTGGATTAATTTCATTAATTAAGAAAAAAAAACTGAAAATTTATATTCCGTTTAGTTATATTTATAAGTTTCAGTTAAAGCAGTGAACGGGTTAAGTAAGTATACACATACTGTGTATCTCCATAGAAATATGGCCGGTCAATGCGAATCAATGGTATCGTACATTACCTCCTACTTTCTGGGACTTATTCCGCTCGATTTGGCGTAATGATCGGTATCATGTCTAATAGAAAAATGAACCAAGCCTAAAACCGTACAGTACTATGTCCAACAGTATTATGTACAATGTCTGATACGATAAGGCATGCTCTCTACTCTCCGCTTGACGTTTGTGAACCGGCTTTACCTATAATCTGCTGTCGGATTGGATATAATACTTCGAAAGAAGAGGATTGTTATGGGACGGGGTCGATATACGTTAGGATTTTGCGATTTAGTTGATTTCTTTCCTTTCTTTATTTTGAAATTTACTTTTTCGATATTAATAAACTCATAGTACTATAAAGTATTATTTTTATTATTATCTACAATTAATTTCTTGAAAAATATCGTGTCATACTCGGATCAAATAATCCAAAACCTCTAACTAAAGTAATGAAATGTTATTTTAGGCTCAGCCTCTTAAAAATATATATGTCAATTAATTCGGAATGAATTTCACGGAGCTTTGCTCAAACGGAGTAAACTAAATAAATACTTCACCGAGTTCTCAACTGGTGGTATTACATTCAGCCTCACTTTGTGAAAATCGTACCCATATGTAAAGGTTCTGAAACCATTGCATATATACAGGTTTCAAGAATTAATGCAATATGGATGTTCAATAATGGGCAGAATGGTGAACGTTACACAAGTGTATACAGTAATCACTTAAGCCAGGTCGTTAGCCCTGAGATGTTCAGACCTCCACCTTCATTCATATAAAGAGGAACGAAAGATGTTTCATTTCAAGTTGAGACACTTTTGAAACGCCTGTCCAAGAATCCAAAAATGAATATGTGTTTTTGAACAGAAAGATAAAAAAATTCAACAAAAATATTACGATATACTTATATCATTTTTAAACACCGTATGATGCGGAAAATTTAGAAAGATATTACCACAAAAGGACTGCCGAGTCAATTAATGATTTTTATAAATTATTTTTAAGTTTAATACCCAACTCCATTTTTTTCGAAATCAAATTATATTGTCCTATTTCAAATTAACATTCTAAAGAAAATGATTTACTAAAGCTTTAAAAAGTCTTACTTTTTTTCTTCAGAGCATTTCATTGTATCACATAAATCTATCCAAACTACAGCTCGTTTCCTTAAATCTCTAATTTTTAAACGCTTTATTCTTAAACCGTATAATTAGCGTGGAATAAAGTAAACGCAAAAATATAAAGTGTACCAAATTCTTCACAAATTCAAATGAGAATCAGTAAAATAAAATTAGCATAAAAACCGCAGAACATCTTGTTGTTTGCAAAATATACCCAAAGGTAAGTATGCAAATCTGAATAATTCAAATTGTTTTAAAACGGAATCACTGTTTGCATATTTAAAGAGAAGACCAGTAGAAAGGATTTTTTCCCTATTTCGCATTTACCCCTCTCCGTATAATCAACACAATTCCATTGTACAAAGCAAACCATTCTAATTTGACTCCCTTATCCCGATTGCCATCGTCATAAACTGATCATTATTATTTTTTGTGTTGTTTTCTCGAAATTTAGATTGAGTAAGCAGTTTCAGTGATCCATTTTTATTTCTCAATTTGTCATGACATTTTTTCTTATCAAAGATTGTATTTGTTTGTTTGTTTGTTTGTTTGTAGTAATTGGAAAAAGGAGCAGAGGAAGACCGAGAAAAACTTGGCACGATCAAATATGCCAAATAATTGAAAGTGGTCAAGTTAGGAGTCGAAACAATTGGCGGGTATGTATGAGGAGATGCATGAACGTGGAAGAAGCGAAAAATATTTGCAAGGACAGAGTGGTGTGGTGTTCTATTCTCTCTGCCTACCCCTGCAGAGAAGATGGTTAATACAAACGAAAAGACAGAAAACAGCAGCTGTCAAGTATATGTATGTCACGTTGCCCGCTATGTAAAAGTATTAGTATTGCGTGTGTTGATGATACTTTACGTATTGCGGTAAAAAAGGTGTTTCAAGAATACCTATAACAGATGACAACACGTGTCTTAAGTATTTGAATGCAACGTTGTTTTAAAGTTTCAAAGCTTTTGAAGAAATGAACTGTAGATATGTAGATGGTAAAAACAATATCTCTCATAGTATTATAATTGTTATTGTGTACTCTACTGTACTCAATTGTTGACTCCCGACTTGTCCACATTTAAGAAATTGATCGGTTTTGTATTTTGCCGTTTCATTATTTTATTGTAATTTCTTTTGCATTAAATCTTTAATGTGTAAATCAACTGTAAATCACTACGTTTATACCTAGATGTTTTAAAGCTCATGCCTTTTAAAATATTTTGCAAATACCTTTTATGAGAAAAATACGTGAATAAATTTAGATACTCTATTCAAGCTAAAATTATATCGTTTACTTTATGGACATGCATGTGCCTCCATATACTAGTGATTGCAGTTTAATTCGATCCTTTGATAAACTTTATTCCCGGTAAAAAGCTTAGAAGCTACTTATAAGCAAAATATTTCTCCCCTACAGGAGAGGGGAGGTACTCGTTATGGCAGAGTGTAATCCCTCTAGCGATGGTCTGCGAGGAGTGTGCTAGTTTCATTAGGGACCTACGTAAGCCGATTACATGGACCCTACCTGGGCCTGCGTCTGTGAGGTATTATTTTATAATTCTACGTAGACTGCTGGTCAACTCGAGGCTTCGCTAGGCTCCCTTGCTGAATCGCGGAGAGCATCCAATTTATGTCGGTTTATTATTACCAAAGTAATTTACTGCAGTTCAGAGTGGCTCCGTACTTGGTAAATATTGTGAATGCAGGGAATGAATTTAATACTCGTCTCTCGGATGTAATAACAACGCAATTAGTTTAGTAATTAAATTAATGGAGAGTCCTTCAGTCAGCATCCTACATGTATTTAAAAGCCGTCTTTCAATATGAAACGAGTATGATGAAAATAAATTAATACGTTTGTAATAAAATTAGATATTACATAATGATATTGTAGTTAACAGTCAAACCTTAATTCATTGCGCGTATAAACCACGTTCTGATAATACTACAAAAAACAGTTTTTTCTCAACTTTTTTCTTGTGATAAATATATGTATTTTTTATCAAAATAACATTTTTTCAAGTTAAATTTTTTACTTAGTTTAATTTAATTCTTAAAACATTTGAATAATATCATTTTAATGAGGACAATTTAATATAAGGTATAGGTACGTATAAACCGTCAAGTATTTACACATTTTTTATGTGATAATACTTGAAGACACATTTAATAAACTTTATAAAATTTAGTAGGCTTCCATCCCCAATGAAGACAAGGTGATTGTGAAAGCTATTTGGAATAAAAGCACAAAAAATACGTGCTATTATTAAAATTCGTTATTTTTTTTATTTATTTAGGCAGTAAGTCGATTCATCAAAGAACGCCTCACAACTTGTACAATATTTTATAATAACAGGTATCCAGATCCGAGTGCCCAAGCCATTGTTTTTATTGTTTTTTCTTCACATATATAACTGAAATTCCACCTGCATTTCATTTTCAATTAGCGATTCCCTTCATCCCGATCTCCCTCACCAACGCCCTCTGTATATCAAGTTAATACAGCATCGTTTCGATGTAGTATCCAATGCATTTCTTGGATGAGTATGGCGGTTAAAAAAGAAGAAGAATAAATAAATAATTATACATAACAAGAATTTTATTTTATGAATCGAATAAAAAAAAAACAATTTATTCGAAAATTAATTAAAACAAAAAAACTAACATTCAAAGCGAATTTACATTCTCTCTCAATTGCAAAAACACGTTGCTCTAACTATGACCCTTGCAATGACAGCCAAAACGTCAGCGTAAAAAAATACATTTGTTTTTCCTTTAATCATAATAAGAAGTGATATGCCTAACTCTGTATTAATATTTACATCTTTCAAGAACGTCATAAATCAAAAAACTTTATTTTTCAGGAGAACGTTTTTAAAGCTTAAATATATAACACAATGTATCAAAAATATATATTAAGCCACTTATTGAACTTTTTACTGAGTAATAGATCTTTTAAGGTAAAACAAGAAGGTTTTTTTCCATTTGAACAATATTTAGTTTATTTAAAAAAATAATTAAACAATACCTTTTCTTCAAAATGCAAAAACAACACTTTCTGCCCTGTAGCGGGTAAATATTAAGTTTAAAATATGCCTCTTTTGCTGGTATATAGTACATTTTCTGGGCATTCCGAATACACGCACAAGTGGAAATTGATGATTTTTGATTTATGACGTTCTTGAAAGGAGTGAGCGATATAGGTAATACTATGTGGCACGATATCAACCATTTGTTAAGTCAATTCTTCACCAAGTTTTCGGCTTCATTTGTATATTTTCTTTCGTCGACTGATTAGTTTTGTCGACGTTTTGCCGCCAAGGAGTGATGTTTTAGTGCCATGAGTGACAAATGTACCATGTGCTTAACCACTTAACGTAAGACCCCTTACTTAAGGCAATCAGCGCTTAACTCCTCCACCATTATTATTGACATCGCCTAGGGGTCGATTGAGGTGAGGATTAATGAAAATTGATGGTGGAATGGTAATCGTTAAACTAGTTATCGGATCATATCACTAATCAATAAGTATTGAGTATATTAGTACACAAAAAAATACTTTAAATATCATTAAACTTAATCATTAACTGAATACATTAAAGTCAAACTTATTATCAATTTTACTATTTTTAAAACAGATAAATGATGTTGTTACACAAGGCGAATCCAATATCTTCGTAAAAACATTTCAATATTTTTGTGAAGTTAACTTCATTGGGAGTATTTCAACCTTCATTGTGAGTATGTATTCATGTTCAATATGTATTTATTAATTTGAATATATTTTGTTTATTGTTTCGGCATTACCTTTGTGGTAAGACATGTTACAATGATTAAAGAAAACTTTTTGTTTTTTACCACTTGAGTTTTATTATAGACTACATGTTTCAGAAGTTAAACTTCCATCATTCAGGTCTGTATAATCACTAAAATATAAAATATAAAATTGTTCTATAAATAAGGAGAGGGGAAAGTAAGGGGAAGGGGTTAGTCAAGGAACGGAGTTTGAAAACAAAGGAAAAATGGAAAGCAATGGCGAAGAATTTTGAAACAATATACTATTTAATAAATTATTATTAGAATTCAGGTTTTTTTGTTTTTCTAAATTTCCAAGATAATTCATAATTTTGCCTTTATATGGAACAAGGTGTAATAATTTTAATTTATGAGAGTGAAATGAGTGATTAGTATCTATTATATGAATTTGCAAATCATATAATAGATACTAATCACTCATTTCACTCTCATAAATTAAAATTATTACTATCCTTATTTATAGAACAATTTTATATTTTATATTTTAGTTATTATACAGACCTGAATGATAGAGGTTTAACTTCTGAAACATGTAGTCTATAATAAAACTCAAGTGGTAAAAAACGAAGTGTTTTCTTTAATCATTGAATATACTTTATAAATATGTAACAAAACTTTGACGAAAATTCAAATACTAACTGTTTGTAATTAAAAAAAATATATATATACTGGTTACTAAAGTCGCAGATGTTTTATTCCAAAAATAAAGGCAAAAATTGTATATTTTTTTTTGTAGAAGTGTTATTTATGGTACACAACGGTTTGTATGTGTGATGAACTTAATTTTGTTATTATAAAAAAATGTGCATAATTAACGTTACGTTCATCAAATTTCAAAGCATTCCACCCATTTAACTTTGCATTGCTTAACGAATGGAAACTGAGTTTGACAAATATTTATCGTAAATCTGACTTGCTAATTTATTTTCGAACAACTAATGCTATATCTCCGAGCCGCGGAGGCTCTGGTCCATGCTGCGTGCCTGAGAGCTTTACCGTGTACTTGTCAATCCGACCATTCTACCTTCATCTCCAGCTGAGCCGATCATTCCATCCGCCGAACAAATACCAAACACTTTCACCGAATAATTCTTTAAGTAGCGGGCGTTTTTCAATACCGAAAGTCACCGCGAAACTTCGCCGGCTACTTAGGCTAAAAAGTAAAGCTTTTAAACTATGTTGAATAGGCGAGATTAATGATGTGCGATTTGTTAAAGTAGTTTATTATTTCAGGAGTCATTGAAAAATGACGCGAGACTTTTTCAATTGGTAAAACGTGTTTTAGAGTAATGAATGAATATAAGAGCAGTCGGATACGTTATAGAAGTTAAAGAAATACTCGTCCATAATGTGCCAAGGCGGTGGTTGGCATTTTACCCATTAGTTAAAAGAGCCAAATGTCATCACCAAACGGTTCACATTTCTATGAGGGCCAAATTTCTTTACAGAACCCTGTTCTTTGAAGTTGGTCAAAACTATTAAGGTTCACTGAATAAAACCATAAATTACACTTTCACGCAATAATAAAATTCATATTTTACTATGAAAATTTAGTTTTCGTTATATTGGATATTTTTGACAAGTCAAATGTGAATGTTGTTAAAATGCATGTTTTTACCTGCCAAATGGTGCATAGAGCACTGCATCGCATCGACGAAATGTTACTTTATTGATCTTCAATCATATTAAGCGAGATTATTATTTTTAATGTGCATCGAAGTTGGGACGCATACGAGTAGCACTCGGGAAGCATACGAGTAGTTTTCAGCCACAGTAACAGTACGGACAAATATATTTTACTTGGTAAACACCATTTTTTTATAAATGTATAGTAACGAATGTTTCGATATGCATACATCACTAAAAGTATTTTTTTAAACTTTAAATCCCACTCAAACAAAATGAACATTTTGAGTTTCATTTTTTTGTATCTTGAGCTTTACGTATTTTTCAAATTCTCAAAAGGACTGTAAAGGCAATATTTTTTTTCCTAAGCAAACCTTAAAAATATGATGTGGATTCCTGGAATACTTCTAATTATCCAGGGATGTAATTTTTATAAAGTAAGAATCAGATTGTCATCGAATATAGAAACTTGTTTTAATTTTCGATTCTTGGGAACAGTATAAAATATTGAGAGAATTGACATACATTGGGGGAGCCAAGCGTTTCTAATGCGTAACAAATGCAATAAAATCCGATATAGGAGGGGAATTATCGTGACTATTCAACAACCCCGCCATTTATCAATACACCCCTATGACAAAAAAATCTCTGTCTGCACTATTTCAAGTGAATTTATTCTGAATTTAAAACTCTTCCTGATTGTGGATTTGGCAACATCTGTTGATATTTGCTACTCAAGCGAATTCGTAAATAAATATTTATAATATAAAGCGATGAATTATTGAAAAAAGTATTAAAATTGTACACTACATAGATTTTCTTAAAAGGCATTCAAATATAAACCTGGTAAAGCCAATCTTATCTTTCATATGCTATTTGTTTGGTTGGGATTAGAAAGGTAAAAGCACTTAAATATGTTCTCCGCTTTTGCAGGCTTGAATTTAGTAATGTCAAATGATGCGATTTATAAAAAAAAAATTAAACAGAGAACTGTTATGTTTAATTAACTTTTTTTCTCAATGATCTTCAAATAATAGCATAAATAATTAAATACACATATATAAGAAGAAAAATAAATTGAAGAAACCGTATATTAAAATGGACTTTCAATACATCACGTTTATTCAAATACGTCATCACGAAAGAGTTACTGTTTCCATAAATTATGCTAATATTTCCAACGGGCTAATCTTGTAAGTCCGACGCGTTCGAACTATAAGCGATTCATCATTATTCACTTTAATTAAAAGTATTGTACTTTGTACAATGGGAGATTTACACCCCACTATCTGTTTAGTAATGGTATTGTGGGGGTGAAGAGAGTGAGGGATGAACTGAGTAAATAAATATTGTGTATTAATGGCGGAATGTGTGTGTCACTGGGTCACGTGGTCCCCTCCCTATCACTAGCATTCTCAACTTTCCGCTACATCAATACAATTATGGTCTGCAAATTTCTTTCAAATGAAAAAAATACTTGTTTTTTTCAAATCATCGAGATTGGTTTATTTATACTTTTTTTCGTAAAACTCATCAATCTTAAGATTACAAGATACCATTTGAAGACAAATAACTTGTAAAACGTATTGGACAAATGTCAATTGCCCAGTATTTGTGACCAATAATTCAAAAATTAAAGTTCTGTGATAAACGATCTTCATCCTTTCAACAACAAAAAAATTCACGTTTCAAATATTAAAACGAAATATTAAATGAATCGCAAGATAAAAATCAAAACAATTCTAACTATTCTTCAAATTAACGCATAATCTGGGACTTGTTATAAAATTTAAAATATCTTAATTATTAAAGAAAACACATACATAACTGATTTGAAGCCATTGGTTTTCATTAAATAAAATATTTATGAAAATACAATACCTTTATGTCGGAAATGATTATCACATTGTAAAAATGTATTAAACGTGCAATCAATCAATGTTATTAGAAACATATATTATTTGTCTCAATAAGTATTTTTTTATATGACTGAAATACAGAAAATATATTAAACTTATGTTTACTTTCTGGAAATCCGTTATTTTTTAGTATTGCATCCACCGAGCAATTAAAAAAAAACTTCATGTGGGTAATAAATTTGTATTGAAGAGTAATATTAATATTTGAGAAAAAGTATTTATTCATGTATTTATGATTTTCATGAGTACTTTTTATTTAAATTTTTGTTGTAATAGGTATATACTATATATGGTTAATGGTTTTACCCATAGTAGGATAACCGACGTCCTACGAAGGCAACAAAATAAAGGTATAAACGATGAATGTTCCGAAAAGGCTTTAAATAACCGAAGTCTGATTAATCCCAAGCAGTAAATCAGCTTAATTTTATCTTCCAATAATAATTTAGCGATAAGACTTCTCGGAAATCCCTACCGATTCATCCAATACCGGAGAGTTATTGCGGGTCCATAAAGCTCTTCATAAAGATGATCTCGTAATTTAGAAGCTTTTTAAAATTTCCATAGATCAACGTGATCGCCTCACGAAATTTAAAGATGAGCTAAAAATGTAAATTTCTAAAATGTCTTACTATATCTTAAGATTGCCATTACTACCGTAAGGCAGAAGGTATATTTATTTAAATTTTATTTGACCAGAAGAACGTAATGTCATATATGTTTTAATAAACTCATTCATTTCTTCACAGGAAAAAAAATGCATTCAAGTTGACAGTTTTTTTCCGATGTTTATTTAATTTTTATCACTTTATTTTTTTTAAACTAGTTTTAATCATAAAAAAGTAAGAATATATTGTAACCTGCTTTTCTTCAACTAATCTTTATATTCTATTCTAACATTATTATTTTATTTCACTCTATGTTCGTCTTCATAATATAGTTGTTACAGACTTTGGCCACCGTATTGGATGTCCCAGATTGATCTCGGTGACATTAGAGTAAATGCAAATGATTTTTCACTAAAATATTAATTTAATATATTTCTGGACTAGTATCTATCTGAGCTTAACACCTTTTTCTTCATGTATTTATCCATAAAAGATATACTGTTTATATTCAGTGCCCTATGCATTGTTGTGTGCCTAAAATAGCTATAAAAAAACATAATTGCATCGCTAGAATGAACCAGTTTCACTTGGAATAACGGTTTTTTATATCAAAACATCGTCTCACAATACTGTTATTGTATCTAAAATTGAAAATAGGTTTTCCATAATGCATAATTTATAATTTGTATATAATTGAGAGTTTATTAGGTTTTAAAACTGGGTTTATAGGTTAAAAGTTTTTGTTAAACAAAAAGTCATTAAGCAAAAAGTATTATTTTACAGGGAAACTTTAAATCTGATGATTTATATTTAGAAGCTCCTTTGGATTACCATCCACCGGGATTATGGAGCCACGCCCGAGGTTATTACTTCAAATCCTAATAAATTTATCTTTATGAAAAGGCTTGAGGTTTAATATATTTATGACGCCTTCGCCTGTGAAAAATTATTTTCCTTTGAAAAAAACTTATTTTACATTTTCAATCAGCAAATAAATTGTTTTCAGGTAAAAAGTTTTAACTTTATTTAAATTAACTACAAAAAGATGTATCTATCTAATAGAATAAACATTTGCTCTATAATGTAAAAGATTAATAATAAGAAAAATAATTTCATAGGAAATTTAAAAAATATTCCTATAAGATTTTTGGCTTTTTTATTAAAAAAAATACTATTATATGAAATACTCACAAGTACTGCAATATTAAATACCCATTTTACTCGAAAGATCTTCTATATTGCTTCAATCTCTTCAGAGATTTAATTCACTGGAATCTGGAGCACCTTGATAGCGATTCCCTAAAATTCTTCGAGAGTTTAGCGAAAGAAACATCATTGAAACGTTATCTCGGGGTATTTAATCGAGGGTTGTGTAAATAGTAAACAGAAATAGTGTACGCTGGAAGTATTGCCACCCTGGTGTCTATTCAGGATACACATTTTGCTGGAACGATTCTCAGATTATTTCTTTACTCTTGGAACTAAGCATATTTGTCTTTAAAAGACCTTTTCCATTTTATTAAGGAATTTGATATAGTAAATACTTGTTTTTCGCTATCTATATTGCCTTTTTTCTTACGCATATTTAATTTTTATTCTGCTATAGTGAATTACATTTTTTGTTTATAAAACAGGCGTTTCTCCAAGAAATAAATATTTTTTTTTATTTTTGTCAAAATTATTTTCAAATGAAAAAATAAGTATTTATTTTTAAACACTATCAATGCATAAGTATGTATTTTCACAAATACATATACACATATTTAAAAAAATCTTTTTGATGCATTACTTTTTGATTTTACAGATAACACAGTATGAATTTGATAACGAAGTGTCTAAATAAAAAAAAAATCTGGAAGAATAAGCACATGAATATTGAAAGAAAAGTAAAAATATACAAAACAAGTGTAACTCTGATTGCCACATATGGGATAGAAACCAGAACAGACAGAGAGAAAAATATCTCTTCTAAAAACTTCAGAAATGAAAACATCAAGATCCATAACCGGAAATACGTTAAGAGACCGAATAAGGAGCACGGAAATTTGGGAATTATGTTGTACGGAGGATATAGTCAGATGGGGAAGACAACGAAGACGATTTTAAAATACCCATCTCAATAGAATGCAAGAAAATAGACTGGTCCAAACTGCTCTCCAAAAGAACTTAGACGGAAGAAGACTATCTGGAAGACCTCCAAAGTGATGGACAGTTGGCAGTTCACGTCGCAAGAGACGGGTAACAGAATATACAGATCCTCAGATCTACAAGAGGGAAGAAGAAGAAGATGAAGACAAAGGACGGCCTTAAGGAAAGTTGGGAAACATTTTTCACGTAATAATCGGGTTTGTCGTTATATCCTCCCTCCGTACCTCCTTAAAGTACTGTGAGAATAAAAAAAACCTACTTCTACATACTCTGATTTCGTATAAGTTCCTTCTTGTACTCTCTAGCTCTCATTTTTATAGGTCGTTTATTCTTACGATGTTTCTTGTTGTTTTTACAGCTTCTCTCTTCCTTAAGCACCATCTGCACAAAACAGAATCGTGATATAAAATATTGGAAACTAAATACGTAAAAGAGATATCCCTTTCGTATAAGGCTGACATGCAAACACACATGAGTTAACAATATTAATTTTTGATAGAAAGATGCATAGATATTGCGTTGGATTAAAATGATCAAACTTGATCGTTAAATATATAAAGACAAGTGATATATTGTGCGTTTTAAATTTATCATTAAAGAGTTAAATAAATATGAATGGATATAGTGACGTACGTAAAGGGTTATAAGGTAAACGACATTATCGTTATATGAGAAAGAAAATAGGAGTAATAGTATAATTATTATACATGAAAAAGAAAAATAGAAGCAATAATAAGGAATTCTGGGTGGCATACCCGTCTAAGCTTTCATACGTTAGGTACTATATATTCCATTGAGGGAAAAATATGATTTATACTTTAACATGAAAAAATAAATTTTATACGTTTCAAGTGTCTTTTTAGCATAATTAAGTGATGACATACAATATTTCAATGACATAATCGTATTTTAGATATAATTCTAATTATCTGATTAAAATAAAGTAATAAAATAGCATAGCAATATTATAAATTAAGTCTAGACGCTCCTCAACATCATGATTTTTATATTGTTTTGTCAAGAATGGAATCTCTTGAGATTTATAAATGAAGAATCTTTAAAACCTTCCTTTAGAGAGTAATTTTATAATAACTTTTATGTTTTTGTTTCGTCATATATTTTAATTTAAAAAAAATCAATATCACTTCGCAATTATTAAGTAGGAAAAATATAAAATTAATAAAAATATTCAATATAACAATACAACACCATTGAGTCAGCTTGTGCTAACATGGTTGTGTCATGTTTATCGAGATAAACATAGTTTTGTGTTCCAATCCCCTCCTAATTCTTTTTTCTGTTTTTTTTTTTTAAGAAAGTGACTCCTCCTGTGATGTTTATTTCTAGTTATCCTTTCATCCCTTTGATGGCCTTTTGGGAAGGTCAATCAATGTATGGGATCCCTTCCGCAATGTATGGGATTTTGGATTCGAACGTGGTGTTAAAAATAAAAAGAAAAAATATTTTTCTTTTAATAAGAATACAAATGGTTCTTTCGAAAAATCTAGTGTCTCATGAAAAACATGGTATGTAGATTGGGGAAGAGAGAGAAAAGAAAAAAGAAGGATAATATTTTTGGGGTATTTTTGTGAAAGTTGGCAAATAAATCGATAGTAGGCATTACTCACAGCTTGTAGGATCTCCAGAGGAAAGATTTAAATAAAGTTTGAACTAAACAAATATGATTAAATATTTCGTAAGTTTCCGAGTTTCTTATGTCGTTCTTTCTACTTACACCCCTACCTTTACTATCTCTAATAATTCTGAGATAACAATCGTCCAAAGACAAGAGCCTTCCGCGTTCCTAACGCGGGCAAACACAACTCTGAAGTTAGTTTCAGGAATCCTGACGAGCCTTCAGACCGGAAGTCTTCATATTTCAGGGGTCTCTTCCGGTGGCAGTTCCAAACGAAGGAAAACTTTTTATCTTTCTGTGTTAGACACGACCATTGTATTTGTGGAATTCATATTGTTTACATAGGCTCAAGTCGTTGACATAAAATTAACAAAACGAAGTATGTATCTAATGTACTTATGCCACATAACTAAAAATGGATAGTGAAAAAAACGACGATCGAAATATGAATATATTTTAGGGTTTATTTTGACATCCGACAACCATGTTCAAAAATGAGATTGATTTGGTTATTTATTTATACGTCTATATATTTACTTATTTTTTTTGTAAACTTTCAATTCAATATTAACTGTAAGAGTTATTTGTATGAATAATAATAAATAAAAGCAAATTCCTCTGAAATAAGAAAAATAATAAAAACCTTAAACAATTTTGTAATTTATTGCAAAATTTATCGACAAACGGTAATAAACTAGAATAAACGAATGACAAAATAAAACCTTTTCCTTCTTTTTATAGCATGCAAACCATATACATATATTGATTTATAAAAAAAAAACGAGAAAAATGAAATTAGAAATATTGAGTGTAAGTCCTTCTTCAAGCACAAGAACTAAGTCTTTCTATTGGAGAGGCAAATCGTAACTAAAAAAGATATTTTAAAAGTAGAAATGTCTACATATCAGATTAAGTTATTTTACATATATGTACAAATATCTAGTTATTAAACAAAAACGTAATATTTTTGTAACACTTTCAAAGCAACATTCACATTTCATAAAAACATAAACTATCCTATTATTTAGATTATAAAAAAAAAACTTTATCTGAAACCAAAGATTTACCTCAAATATTGTAAAGACAATTGTTTTGTCTCCTCAGGGCATTTTCAATTTGATAAATTCAATTAATTCGCTCGATGATAAATTTTATAACATTTCTTTATTTTATACTGATTACAAGCTACGCAATTGTTTATAGTGAAATGCAATTTTCAATTCTCTGTTTTCAAAATATTATATGAAAACTTCGGGAGAATTCGTAGCAAGGTAAAATAATCGCTGTATGCAGCAAATGCGATGTGAATTGTAGGTATAACGGTGTAAAAGCAGTATGGTACTCCAGGGTAGAGCACAAGTTCTTCTCCTCAGAAAGAGAGCGAACTTGTTTCTCAGTGAACAAGACATGTAGCTGTGTGTGTAAATCACTTTTTGGTATAGTCGATTTGCCGTATTCAGGCGCGTGGCATAAGCCACGCGGCTGAATAAAAATATAAAACTAACAAATTGGAACACCGAACAGTACATAATTATTTCAATGTTGAAAGAGATAAAACATTAAACTTTTTGTCACAAACTCCTATAAATTAGCAA
Organism: Brachycentrus maculatus; assembly: GCF_059751285.1. NCBI lineage: Eukaryota > Metazoa > Arthropoda > Insecta > Trichoptera > Brachycentridae > Brachycentrus > Brachycentrus maculatus. Next base: position 73,562 of record NW_028281683.1, on the reverse strand, counting down.
CTTTTAAATCCTAATTTACTTTTTCCACTTAATATTATCTGTGTATAATAATGTTAAAAGCGCTGCAACGTATTGATGCAGTATTATATTGCTTGTTAAGCTGCGCACACTAATCAGAGATGATATAGATAACAACAATTATATTTATTTTAGATCATTTATATTGTGGACAAAAGTATCTTTGAGTTATCAACTGTGGTAATTTTGGCAATGAAAAGAGGAAAAAAATAATTTTGAAACACTTATTTCATTAAAATATTGAGAGAGAGAAAATCATCGTTTTCTCTCTCTGTCGTCACATTACCGAATGATCTGCTTGATGAGGCTCTATGTTTACGGTCCATATATCATAGCAGGCAGGGCACACTTCCCTCCCTTTCGTTTAAAGGGAAGCTTTTTGTCTGTTTTTGCACGTTTCATATTTAATATGTGATGTACTAATTATTGAATGAGTATTGTGTTAAATGCAATCAGTAAATCAACCAAACATTACAAACATAAAATAGTATTTTCTAGTGCCAAGATATTACGTTTGAACTTTAGGTCTAGCGTCTGCTCTATGTATGGCATAAGAGCGCGGAACATATTCCTCTCCCCAGTCCTCCTAATGGTAGAGGGACTGCGAACAAAAAGATTGTTACGAAACAAAAGTGTTGTTTACAAAGTTATGGCTGGCGATTCTTGGATGTTGCTTCCATTTTTGAGATTCTCCGCTAAGTGCTTCGCTCGGCCAAGGATTCGTTTTGCCGAGGAATTCTTCAAGAATGCAGCTAATCGGTTACTGAATGTATAGGAACGCAGTCCGTATTTAGCTCACACCGATTTATTCATGTTTTCATTTCGACACTAATTATTTTAACAGCTGTTCTCTATTTTTATCGGCCCATATTTTGAAATTTGAAATTTCTTGGAATTGAAAATTGGAATACTCTTATACATTTTCTTGAACGTTTTTCACAGACAATTTGTGGCACATTTTATGAACTATATAAAATAAAACAACTTTGTTTCTAACCACATTTTTATTAGTACATTATGTCATCAGGGTTAAACATGTACGATTTATTTTATAAACTTCTATACAAACTTAAAAATTCATAGTTTGTTTGTTAAATATTGCTACGTAAGTATTACCCATTCTTAAAATTTATTATTACGCGTGTTTCTTAGCATTCACTATTATTATCAAACACATGTGTTATTAAACAGAAATAGTGGCATTCCACAAGTATTTTTTTTTTTAATTACCACAAAGTGACATTCAAATTAAGTATTTTTTTCTTCGGCATTTTATTCTACATAATACTTGTACGTGTAACATTTTTTTTTACTGTTTCGATCTTACTGTAGTGTGTTCAATCAATTAATACAATATATAATAATGAATGTTCACTTACGTTAAAATTAATTTATTGTATCGATTTTTTCACAAGAATATACACCTTTTTAAAAAGCATTTTAAAGGATTATTGAATTCCAAATTATCAAACAGCAAACTAGAAATAAAATGAAGAAAGTAAGTGTTTAAAAACTCATGATTAAAAACATCCAACATTAACGATTCGTTTATAAATATTTTTAAAATATATCTTTATTTTTGGAAAAGTTTTTATATGGAATATTAACTCGTATTTTTAATGTTTAGACCGTAAACTAATTTATGTTTTAACGTAAATTGTTAGTGCCCGAATAAAAATATTAATTTCGCCATTGTTAGGAAAGTTTGGCAAAGTTAGTTGTCTCAAGTGCGGAAATGTGTTTAGACGCAATAAAGCTAAGTTGTTAAATAAGTGCCAAGATATAAACCGTGGCTAAACATTCGGGAATGGGCCCGAACAATGTCTCGACTTCTCCGTTGTCTGCCCTTAACGATTATTGCCAGCATTTACTATGCAAAGTCACGCGTTACTTAGGATGGGATGTACTACGCAGTAAGTATTGCAGGCTTAATGACAGGGCCTACAAATGCGGCCGGACAGCTCAGCGTCTGGAGGACACTTGTGAGCAGTGCTTGATAGCGACACCTACCTATACCTCTACGTACTAGTCGTACGTCATTAAGCTTTCTCGATTTATGGTTGAGATTCTAGCTAACTGATTAAATGGATCAGTCCTTACATAGACCCTTGGGATGCCTGATTTGTTACGATAAGATTTACGAGTCTTGGATTCGTTAGATACATTTACGTATTACACGAATAACTTTAAAAAAATATAAATCAATAACCTTATCATTCATCTTTCACATTGTGTAATCTTCTTCTCCTAACCCTTATCCGCACCCAACGGTGCATATGTACATACGTATTGACGAAATGTTATCTTGATCGTTACTTACATGAAGTTAAGGTGATCACTCCCTCGCTCCAAGGTAATAATATTAAATAAATATTAGAGTATAAAATCACTGATATTTATTAAACCCCTTCCCCTTGGGAATGTAACCCGCATGGTAGCTCAACAAGCTAAACATCACACCACGGAGGCATTGTGTAATACTCTACTTTATGACTACCGGTTTCGGAATAACCGTTCCCGCATGAGGCCAACTATAGACTTAAGGAAAATTGCTGTGTTCACCTTAATATATTTGTCTATAATTAACTTGATGATGGAATGATTTTTCCGTTGTATTACTCAAAGCGAACGATGAATGATAAACAGAGTGTTATATTACCATACCACAATGTTGATAATGCTTTTCAAAATAGAAAAACTTTTTGAATTCTAATCTGATATCGCTTGTTTATTTGTTTTCATCATTTATGCACATTTTCATATTCATTTGCTTTTTTGATAGAGGAATGTTTAGATAAAAAAATATATAAAAGTGAGCGGGTATTACTTTGGTGGCAAATCAATTTCCTAAAAAAAACATTATTGATTATTAAACACATCTATTTTTTTGTTATCAAAATGACATTTTTTTTTTAACCTGAAGAAATTTTCAAAACTAAGTTTTATTTGCAATTTTCGGGCAAACGTATTGAATACCCCTGATGCTCCTAAATAAACGGCAACTACACAGGGAGAAGTCTTTAGTTAGCGTCTGTTAGGAAAACGTACGTTGAATAGCAGAAAATAAAATAAAGTATGTGATTCACCTTTATAATTTTCACTACAGATGGTAAATTCTTACACATTGTATTTGAAAGAAATTAAAATATTTTTGTCAATGAATCTTTAGTATTTTTTCATATTTTTTACATAAATTACGTGTTTTTTAAAGAAACTAAAGAATTTGAATTGTCATTTAAAAGTGCTTTTTTTTAAATTTTATTAAATTTTTTATTAAAAAAAATTAAAATATCAAGAAAACAAAGATAAAAAAGTTTCAATATATCAAATGGTTTAGCTTACTGCATCTACGAGTATGTCTTATAAAAAAGCATAAACTTTATAAACATCTCAAAAAGAAAAAAACTTTAAATAATTGAAAAACTCATTCATTGAAAAAGAAATCTGTATTTTTATAAAATTGTGTCCTGGCAGTTTAAATAAATATGTATGCTTGGGAGAAGTTTATATTATCTCAAAAATTTCATTACGCCACCTGCATTTGAATGTAAATGTCGCGGTTGGTAGAAGGTAGAAAGTAAAGGCGGCAGGGGGTGAGGATATAGTGCCACCCTTAATAATAGCCCGAGAGTATGCAGCATCTGCCTTGCAATGCGTGCACCCTTGTGGAGAAGTGTCTAGTGACCAATTTAGATTCTTAGCAACTCACCCCCTTGGCTTAGGGCTTACCGCTGTATAACTTGGAAAGGAAAACTATTTAATGCTATATAAATACTACTTATTCTCATCTCTGTATCCTTAAATGCTTGTATTTGATATTTGAATAGGTTTTATCTTTATAAGCTAATTTTGTAAATTTTAACTTTATAATATTGCAAAGCATCATCATTTTTACATAGTGATGATAGTGATAATTACAAGTTAAAATTCAATGTCTCCTTTATTACGCTATTAAATTTTAGAGTGACAGTTACTTTATAAAACACTTGTTAAAAAAAAAAGTATTCTATGGATCTTCCTTAAATCTTATAAAAAACATCTGATAATGCAAAGAGCGATATGCATCTTTCCAGTCACAAATATATATATATATATATATATATATATATATATATATATATATATATATATATATATATATATATATATATATATAAATATATATATATATATATATATATATATATATATATATATATATATATATATAATATATATATATATATATATATATATATATATATATATATATATATATATATATATATATATATACATATATATATATATATATATCAATATATATATATATATATATATATATATATATATATATATATATATATATATATATATATATATATATATATATATATATATATATATATATATATATATATGTACATATATACACATATACACATATCCATATGTATACTTCAATGGGTTTCAATTCTATCCCTTGCATTTATTTTATATTTTTACAACCATTTCTTCCCTTACCCCTTATATCAAGACTTATTAAGAAGACGCTTAAAATTTTGATGCTTCGTATGCACTCAGCATTGCCACTCGAGGGCGTTAAGGAGGTAAACCATCACCCTGCATCCTCATACGCTTTTATGGTCATTTGGTACAACGTTTCTGAGAGAAATTGGAAGGGACTTGAGACACTATTGCGAGGATAATAAACCTGCAAAATGTTTACGAGCCGACTCATTTGATGACTGCAGATTCTCTCCATAAACTCCGATTAATGTGGAGATATTTTTAATGGTAGTGTATAATTATTAATCGCTTAAAAAGAAACCATGCTTGGTGTTCCATTAAAGTATGAGAGAATGATACAAAAAGGATTGCAATTACTTTTTTTTATTATTTATTTATATAATAATTTATTAAGTATCAATTAATGCATTTTCGAAAATATTATTTTTTTTATCGTTAACTGTTTATTTTCATATGATTTTTGACATCCCCACTTCCCAGTTATTTATTTATAAGTTGTAATATCTATAATTTATATTTTTTTATTATCATTTTCGAACTAGTTTTTCATTATGTTTAATTATACTTAAATTGATTATTTCAATAAAATAAAATATTAAATATTTTCACATTTATTTTTTAACTGTGACTACCTATCGTTTCCATATCAGAAAATCTTCGAATGACACCTCTGAGAGTTAAAATGAGTTTGGTAAATTCAAACAAAATTAGCAAAAGTACCTACTGTTTTTTGTTTGTTTTCAAGTATATCATTTTGAACAAATGAATTTACGTGATAAAAGTCCAACAAAATTAATATATTTTTATTTTTGGATTTATTATGCATAAACGAATAAATGTATTTTTCTTTATTATTTTAAAAAATGCATTTTTTTGTTGTTTATAATTGTAAAATTAGGACTTAAAATGAAATCCTTCCCTGTGTCATAGATTCAAGGTTTTCAAGAGTACCGCTTGACAATTTAAATCGCCACAATTGAAAGTTTTACTAGTGAAATAAGTACGTATTTCATGCTCAAATGAATAAAAATATTTCCACGATAAAATAAATATTTAATACAAAAATAAACATTTTATGTACTAAAAAGTGCAATTGTGTTTAAAATGAGTTGTTCGATGCTTTTAAAAGAAATTGCAAATTCAAATAAAAATACACTGAAAAGTAATATCTGAAGTTTTATTTATTGAAGGTTGAATGGAGTTTTCTGGAAACCATTCGATATGAAATATGTTGTGAAAAATGTAATACGTAGTTTGAATGAATCTGCCCTCGAGTCTTGCGGAATAACACGAGTTCGAGTATACAAGTAACATAGAGCCCTATTTATTTCTCTTTCTCGATATCAAAACATTTCTCTCAGTCATCGTTCAAACGGAAAACGTCGCATGGAAAATGCAGATCTTTACTTTAACACTGACGTGAAAAATGGTTACAATTTAGTTTTGACTCTCCGCCATATCTGAGAACGACATCAAATTGAATTTGGCCCCAACGAAGCTGGAATTTAAAGTACCGACTAGATTTAAAATGTTTCATTATATTTAGATCGTAAGTCGTTTTTTAACAATTTATAAGAAATCTTCTTTTATATGATGGAATAATAATTTTTAATATCAAATGTCGCGTAGAAATATATCTTCGTAAACTTAATTATAAATATTTATAAAATATAAAAATTTAATATATCAGTTAATATAGACGTCTGCGTTGTCAAATGGATAAATAACAGAATCGAACATAATATAACCTAGGATTCAATCCTGTCACAGAACAGTTATTTTTGAAATACAATAAATTCATGTTATCACATTGATTTATATTCTGTTCAAATAAATATATATTTTTTAAATTTAAAATAAAATTTAAAGTGTGCGATTAAAAATAATTTTATAAAATACCATAAAAATATGGGATTACCTAGTCATATAAAATAGTCGCGTTAGTAAATTTTTAAATCACAATTATACGAATACTAGGTTTTCAAAGATTGTATTCATTATAAAAGATCCATTAAAAATTACATTTGAAAAAAAGTTATTAAATATTTAACCTTACATAGTCACTATATGTTTAAGTAACCAGTATCTATGGAACATATCAACTATAAAGTTGTTATTTTATTATATCTATGGAAAATAAACTTTAATATAAATTAATATGTTTTAGCTAGTGAACAAGTGCAATATTATGCAACGACTTTAGATATTGTGTAATGATAATACTAAGTAATGCATCATTAATTTTGATGTGAACCTTTAACATATTTCAACACCTATAGTGGTAACCAACCTGTTTTTTTCCTTATTTGGTTTTCGAATGACAATCACACTATTGTAATATCTTTCTGTTTTTAAATTTTACATGAAACTATTCGATATCATTCATCACGATGTGTGACTCGTGTTTCTATGTACCTCATATAATTTTCAAGTAACATATTTAACAAACATTTAGGGATTATGCTCTGAGAGCTTTGAAGGATGAATTGTTTTCCATTTTTCAAGTGCAAAATAGACAGAACCCCTTTTGCCTCTTTTTGTATAAGGAAAATATTAGTCATTGTAACATTGCTTATTATATTTAAATTATTATTTATATTTTTAAAGATATCTTACATTTCAATGTGCAGCAGTTTATGTAATTTATTGTTTTAAGAATAATAAAATAGTGGAGTTGTTACATTTGATTGCTTTCAAATATGTGTTTTATGAACAATTAATTTTAAAAAATCCTAATCATTATCTTGTTCTCCAATTTTTGTTTAGGACTTGAAACCTCATACAATGATTGAAAATTGTTTAAAGTGTATTGAAACGTGTGTTCCATACTGAAAATTAAGTGTACAAAATATTATTCTTAAAATTATGAAATTATTTATATTAACAAAATGGAAATTATTATTATTGTTTGAGCTTTTGTGCAAGAATGATGTTTTAAGGTCGGAAATATGAAGCCGCAGCAGTTTCCTAATTACTAGTTTTACGAAATAGTTGTCGACCCCTAAACATAGCGTAACCCGACAAGCGCGGTGACAGACAACTGCTCGCAGTCAGCAGAGATGATGACGATGATGATGAAGTGAAGTGCTGATGATTAATGTCCCCTGGTGAAGAATCCAATATCCGTAAAGCCGGGGTGATAAATGACTTGTGGAGTTGAGTTAATTCTCGGCACCCAGGTGTACACTGTTTTCTGTACACTACTGTACATTGTACTGCTGGAGAGCTTTCATTCTCCTGCTTTTTACGCAATATTCTAGAGGCTAAGATACCAGGACTGTACTTAGTTCTAAAATAAAATTTATTAAAAAAAAAAACATATCAGATGTTTTTCAAGAGAAATAATAATAATAATAAATAAGAAGAATGTTTTTGCAATATCCAAAATAAGAAAAAAAAACTAAAATAATTCCAAATATAATTTTAAAATCATTGCTTACTTTCCGCTGCGGTAGGCAGATAATATAGAACGCTACACCACTCTGTCCTCGCAAACATTCTTCTGCCTCTTCTACATTAATGCATCCTAATGCATATCCACCGATTAACTCCTGACTTGACTACTCTCGTGTATTTAAAATTCTTATCAAATAAATGTCAAGCTATCATTGGTCTTCCTCTGATTATATTTCCCAATACGTTCGCGTAATATATTTCTTTTGTCGTTCTTTCTAACTCATTACACTTTTCTTATTTTAATCTATAATGCTTATCTCAGCCTTGCATGCTCTCCTTGTTTCACCATTTGAATATGTATCATGCATAAATTTAAGCATTTCTTATTATTATTATTTTTATTATCTTATTTTTCTCTTGACCTTTATATTATTTTTATTTTTCTGTGTTATAGTTATTAAAAGTAGCTTCATACCAAAGCGTTACTTATATTGTTTACCCATGAAAAAGCAATCAATGCTTATGCCCACGATGGTGATGATAAAGATAAAATAAATGTCAACAGAGACTTTAAAAAAAATACTAATCCGTTACTGATAGACAAATATCAACATTTAGTTATGTGTACCGTTTGACACAAGTCTAAACCAGTACTTAGTTGTGCTAATGAGCCGTCTATCAGCCTGCGGTGAATAAAGTAACCAACATCCGTGTAGTAGTATTGTACGTAATAACAAAGTTAAATGAAATTTCACTATCGCGTGAGATCCTAAAAATTAATCCCCTGTCACTATAATTTTGTAATATTTACCTACTTTTCTAAAATTATTAACTGACTACAACTTTATCCTTGTTTGTCTGATATTGTTTTGAAAACTTGCTTCGGGCTTATAGTACACATTTATTTTTAAGTGATAAATAATGAATTATAATTCGAATATTCGACAAGAGTATCTGAATAATTCGGATTAAGAGTATATATTTTAATTTAAACATTAATCAAATAAAACACTTGCAAAACGTTTTATAAATAATGCTATTTTTTTAAAATAATTCTAACATTTTAAATAATATAAGTATTTAAATTTAGTCTCATAAATAAGTTTTATTTTCCTGAAGACAGTTTGTGGACTACGTATGCTCCATAAAGGGAGTGGATATGGCTCAACTAGCTATTTTTATATCAAATTTCATGTTTACCTCAAAATCAATTTTAAATTGATTAAAAACAAACGTAAACGTATATGAAAATATTGTATTGAACGTGAAAATAAATAATACTCTCTGTATTATTGAAAAAAAATAGTTTATTCATGTATGATTTAAAAAAAAATAAGATACATATTTACATAATATAATAACGGTTATTTATTTTTAAATGTGAAATATAGATAAGTGATATTATTACACCAATTATATAAAATAAGGTGACTAAATATTATATTTATATTTAATTTTAATGTTATTTGAATATTTCCATCCCAAAATAGATACAAAATATCTCTCAGTTACATTTCTTTTATAACAAGATGTATATGAAAAAGGTCAGATGTACAGAATAATAAAATAAGTTTTTGTGTAGCACTGATCATTCTGAAAAATGACCGGAAATCGTTTTCAGTATCCGCTTTGTGACGCTTTCTTATCGACCAATAGGAAACGACCGTCGGACGTCTTAGGGAGCGGAATAAAATTATGGACAAGAACTTCCTCTTTCGGGGGCTTCCGGTCGCAGAAATAAATTTCAGTAACGAATTTGTGATTCATTCAAATTTATTCGTTTTATATCAAATAGAATGTCATTCAACCATTTTTGCAAATTCAAGTTTTTTTTAATAAATAATACTATTACTAATTTCAACATTATTGTAGCCATAAACTTTTTTTTTAAATTGTGAAATTAATAACTGTAAAGTCTGCAATATGTCTGGATTTTTTGTATATAAGAATAGTGCATCAATCATGAAACGTCATTGCACAAATGTTCTAACTTATTGCACTACAGTTAACCCTCTGCATTTACCCCTTACAATGAAATTACAAAATAACCCCTATGGTTACTTTTGTAATTTCATTAAACTCACATGCAACTATTCCAGCTTACGAAAAATGTTTTTGCACTACATAATATTTTTATCAATGTAAGATCTCAGTTAGAAACACATTTGTATACATGTATACATTTACAAAATACACATAACAAATAATAACAACCCCCAATGCAGTAGCTATTATTTCCATTCTACTTTACGTTTCTTCTTTATTATTTTATCTTCATATCAGTGATATAATTCACCTTGAACCCCTTCATATACATCACTTGTGTCCTAAATTGATTCTACACCTGTTTTTAACAAACAAGAGCACAGAACTGGTCACTTTTCCTTTAATTATTGTTTAGGTTAATTCCATGGCGATTCGATGCGGTACACTGTACATCATTTGATACGGATAGACAAATGTATTGTGAATGCTTGAAAAATGAAAAGTAGAAGAATCTAAAATATTATTTATATTTTACATGATTTAAAATATTCATGAAAATATACGTACAAAGTTATTTTCACGTAAATAAAAAAAATTGTACACGACTTCAAATATAATAATTATCTATTTTTATACTAAAGTATAAGTATATAGTTTTTCATTAAAGTTTTACTTGGCAAATACAACAATTTCTGAAAGTCTATTGCGACAAGTGTTTCGATGCATTCCGCATTTAATTCACGAAACATGCCATCAAGTCTAGGTAAGTGAAATTCCATAGAAAAAATGTACATTTATTGATTTTGTTATCAAATTGAGCATTTTTGTATTGAACCAGGGTTGGGAAATAACTCTTGTTATCATTATTACTCGGCATTCACGTCAAAAGCAGACAAATATTACAGATACGACTAAAAGTAAAAAAATACCTAAAGGCATAATAAACCTAACTGTTATCAGTACTGTAAAATCTTTTTTTGTTACATCAGATCTACCCTGTTTACACTGAGGAGTCCATAGGGGTGACTGTGTAAATTATTGCATCCCCTAAATGGTAATGATAGATGTTACCCCCAGGACAGAGTAAATTGGGGTAGCGGGGTGTCTATCTGGGTTAGGAAACTACAATATTGATTTTATTTTATTAAAATCAATACGGGGAGTACAACCGCCACTCCGAACTCGTTATGTAATATTGCAAATGGACGATCTTCGGAGGAGATAATTTTTACTGCCGAACCGTTAATTATGATAGTAAACGGCTCCCACAGCTATAAAATTTTATATTTACGACAATTTTAACTGTCGCGTTAATTGTTTATTTATTGCCATATAGAAAAATAACAATAAGAAACAGTAATTTCAATTATCTATTAAGTACAGACCCTTTTCATACATTACTAATACAAAAATCTAATATCGAAATTAATTATAAAGATTTACGCAAAATCGTATTGATACCACTCATTTACAATTACATCCCATTTCATATAAATAACGATTTAGTCAACTGTGCAACGATTCAATTAAGTGCGCTACACACCATTGTATGGAGACTGAAACTATAAATATTTAAGGAAAGTGATTTTATAAACTTTTTAATTTTTTTATTTTTGATATTCTTGTAAAAATGATGTGTCTATAGGCTAACATAAAGTTGTTTATTCTAAGCAACAAAAATAAAACAAACAGTTTGTATCTTTTAGATCCATGCTTATTTTAGAAAGACTGTCTTCGAGGTAGAGTCGCAGGCTCCACGTCGCGTGGTCGCTCCCCTGTGCGCTGGATAGATCAGGATAGACCCGTCAAAAAGTTGGCAGGTTCTACTCTGAATAAGAACGCGGGACAGACCTCACATTCTGACAAGTGGCACAGGTGGAGTTTAAAAAATAACTGATTTTATCCTGGTATTTTTTTTAACCAAAATTATTTACCGTGTCATTTTTGTAAACTTACTTACATACCGAAGAGGTCTCAAAAGTTGCATATTATAATTAAAACAAATAATTTTAATTTAAAAAATATGTATAATTAAAATAAAAGTATTTTATTCCTGTTTTGTGTTAATTTCCATAAGTATGTGCTATATTTATTATAACTGTTTGAAGATTCAATATTCTTAATCAGTTTTTACAAAATTATTTCCTATTTCTATTTTTATTTTTTTTTCTTGTTTAATTAATTAATTTACGTACATGAAATATTTTTTATTAAAATTTTACGTTCCTTCAAAACACTTTTTTTTTTTCATTTTAAACATAAGTCAACTATATACTGATTTTTTTATGTATATTTTACATATATAAACTTGAAAAAAAAATCAGAAGATAATTTTATGATACAGACTTATATTTTATTGTATTGCAATCATGTTGTAGATATATTTTTACTCTGAAACAAGACATGTTTTATGACATAATAAAAATAGGATGATAGATGTAAAGTTTATAACCATTCATGTGACGAATTAAATTTTCAATGTCACCGTCTAAAAAATTGTTGTCCCATGTCCCCGTCACAAAACAACTCCTAACAATGGAAGAGGGCTGTAATCAGTTATGCAAATTATGGAAATTTAATTTTCCAGTACATATAATTCAATATAAGCCAATCCCATCTGCCCTAGAAATACTTCCTAGACAGAGTCGCTGATTGATTGCCAATAATCCGCTTTTGTATTTATTACAAAAGTACTCCAACTAAATTATCGCAACTTATGTAGGGCGTTATGGAATGGAAGTAATATAGTTATTCGAATCAATAATTTTATTACTTTCTTCAGAGTGTATGGAATGAAAAAAAAATGTTAATATTCCTTGAAAATTTACATATGCAAAACACGAGGACGTTTTTGTACAATGTATAGATTTTTTTTGTATAGATACATTATTTGCGTACACTGTTGCATAAATACAGCATCATTGCTTAGATATCTTCCATAGATGTCTGTTTTTTTTTTCAATTATAGCGAAAAAAGTATTTGCTATATTTAATTGATTTTGGTTCATTACGATAAAGTTTTCACTACGATTTTTATGAAAAGATAAACTGGTTCTCATCAATTGTATTTTTCTTGGGTACAACTGATTTAATGTTTTAATGTTTATATTCTACTTGAAAAGGTATATACAAGTATTTCACATACAACATTTAGTTAAAATTATGTTTAATAATTAATATAATAATTATTTTGACGCCACCTTGACATAAAAAAATAAAACCAAAGAAATGTTTTTTAAAGTAGTTTTTTACTTACTTCATAATACGCATATACAGAAACATCTGTTTTATGGGATAAAAAGAATGCTTGGCTCTGAATTATATTGAACGACGCAAAAAGGCATTCGTAAATGAGTAATTCAATCAATTATATATGATTGTATGATATGCCCTACTCATAAATGAATTATTATATTTCCTTCGTAATAAAACGGATGATAGTGTGAGTACGCAATATGCCCAAAACAAAAGGCTGGATTTCGTCCTTTGTCTCTTCAGGACTATTGTCTATGGGCGTTAATTTCCTAGTATTAGGTATTCCTAGTATTAGGAAACCATAAAACGAGAGCACGTCGCCATACCATCGATATGCCGGACACTGTCGAAGCGAAACGCCAGCAAAATACAGCTTCAAACCTGTAGAAAAAAATGTAAATCTTTTACCTCTGCAGTAATTGCTGAGTTTGACTACCGTTCTCCCTTTTGGTGACGTTGAATTGTTTTGATTTCCTCTTACAGTGTTAGCTTCGGATCGTGTGGTCATACAAGTAAAGACAATGCGTCAATCTGTCGACGCTTCGAAGCGACAACACAATCTCCGTTCTCCACTCTATATAACCGGGATTAAAGGCTGTATGGCTGTAAGGTCCCGCTTCAGTTATAATAGGACTCAAATTTGACGCAAGAATGATTATATTGATATGATGTAAATTATACAATTTTCCTATAACAGTTACTGAAAAATCATTAAAAAAAATATTCACTGTCACGATTCTTGTCCTTGTGTAAGTAATGCAATATACATAATATATGGATTTTCCAAGGTTTATTAATGACTTGTTCCTACTGCAATTGTAGTCATATTTCTACCTTTGTGTTAATTATTTACGAAGGATGAGTTATTGTAAATTACTAATGAAATTATCTAGGTCAGTACCATGTTTATAAATTTATTTATTTATTCATGCCATTTTACATATGATTCTAACTAGGTCGATAAAACACATCGCAAGTCTTATTATATTGATCGAAAAATTATTACATATACAAATGTATAATTGATATGATATGGTAGTTTATTTATATGGCACCAAATATGGTTGTAATGATATCTGATTGAGATGTGATTATGATTTTTTTCAGGCATTTCCTAGTATGTGAAATGTTTCAGAAAATAATCAATCCTGCACACATAAAAGAGTCTTTGCTTAATCTACAATTTTTAAACTAAGATATTGCTTATGATGTTTATACTAAAACTATGTTATGTTTCAATTACTTTAAAAATATTCTAAAAAAGGATAATTTAATTGTTATGACAATGTCAAGTCGTAGACCCTCTTTATATCATGTTTATGAGGAGATATTGATAAAATTTGGTGAAATAACTAATATTTGGATATATGTATTTGAAATATTGCAAATTTTGAATTTTGTCTCAGTAAAATAAAAACTCTTACACTAGTTTTTTGTTTTAAAACCTTTTTTATGTGGTGATCGTTTTCGGGTTAAAAGAAAACGAAGAATTGGTTTTTGTGATACAAAATGTTAGTAAAGTGTACAGTAAACATATTTAATATTGGATAAGTTGATGTGAAAAATGGAGCAACATTGTCCAAAACTTCATCCAAAAGTACAAAAGTGTATAAATAAAAAATAATTACTGATATTCTACTAGTTCTGTGGAATTAAATACAAATATGTATATTTTATGATGGAAAAATGTAAATCAAGACTATCCAAAATATCGACCTCATTTTGTACATTTCTTTTCCTTGTAGAATTTTTGTCGTGGGTAATCGAGACGGAAGCTAATTTACTTGGTTTTTATTCGTTTAGAAGACGCCTGCGAGATTGGGGACGGATCCAATTTTCTTATATCGCATTATCACACACAGTCCTTGATTTCATATCAAGCCTCATATGTCGATGTAAAATTGTCGAACAAGCCAATACAGGGAACTACATATTCGGGTAAATCTGATTTGGGGTCGAAAGGTTGAGGGTCAATTTGACTGGAATAACTAGACAAAATGTTATAAGGAATATTTAGATGGGAGATGTAAAGGAACACTATCATAGAATACAAATTATGATCATTTAAATGGATAGTGAATTTAAATCGTAAATTTAATTGTTACATTAATATGTGGAATAACAAATTCCAGTCTAATTACGGTTAAATTTTATCACAAATTTACACCAGCTTTATAATAAAAGCATATTTACCCCCTAATTTATTTGCAAAATGATCTGGATTACGTTTTTGAACGTAATTTATCTAAGTATAAAATTAGAATATTTTTACACTTTTTATTTTAAGAGCCAATTTTTGTAGAGCCATACGACATTTTCAAAAATTTTTTGGTTGTAGGTTAATTATTATTCTATAAATTAACATTTTAGCAATTAAAATCTTTCGATGAATCATGTGTTTCCATGCCTTTAACCCCATGGAAATGATCATCATAAGACAAAACCATAATTGAATCGATTAATAAAATTTCGAAAGTATGTCTGATAATCTGGAATGATTTTCGGATGAGATAAAATTTTGTGCACATTCGCCTGAATTGTAATAGAAATATCAATAAAAAAAATCGGGTTTTCTGATGAACGTTAGGTTTTTTTGTATTGATTTCGCGTAAGGTTAATTGCGAAAAAAACAGCATCGCAATTTTTGTAAGTTCTGGCCAAAGCTGTAAATCGAGTTAGGTGCACGGATTCAGGGTAACAAATGCCATTTCCTCTGGCCTCTGATTTCAGCTAATTCAGTTTCGTGCACGGTGACCGCAAACAAATTGGAAGGGTGCTGGACGGCACAGGGTAGAGAGAAACTTTTGTTTGTTCTTTGACACACCCCTTCTTCCACATGCCATCCTGGTATCTTCAAAATATTCAAACAGCATGAAAACTAGTAAAAATGGACGTGGTATTTTGTCTTACAATTTCGAATCCTTTAATGATTTGCAGAGCTTATTATGAGTGAGGCTCGCGTGAACTTTTTTTCTTTGGACTGTACTTAAACCCGAGGGTTTGTGAACAATCAGGAAGGAGTAAAAACATGTTTTTGTTTTCTAGTTGTTTTAATTTCGGTGGGAAAAACAGAACATATTAATCTACCAGAGAAACTTTGGCGTGTTTAATCAGCGGACCCACATACTGCCGCATGAGTTGGGTGAAATTCGGTAAAATAATTTTCTGTGGAGATTGTACAAGCAAAGTTATTACATTATTTTAATCGCTTCAAAGCAAAATAATATGAACATATTATCAAAACTTGTGTCGATGCCTAAGTCCAATTTATACAAGTTTGATTAATATATCATCGAGTATTAATTAGAGTTAATATTATCTTACGTTAACAGATTTATAAAAAAAATATGAAAATGAAGTCTCGTCTAAACGTACATTAATCTATTTATATTAAATACTCTTTTAAATACTACAGGGAATCGTTTCCCTAAGCATGGCTTGGTGTGCGAGTACGAGTTTCTCATTCCGAGTGCCGTAATCAATCTTACTTTTCCCATTATTTCATAAAACCCACTGTTCTTCCTTCATTTCCTTTCCTTTATCAGTCATAGTCTTCAGGTGTATCATCTGTATCCCTTTGGTAATTCAGTACCTGTTAATTAAAAAAAACAGACATTTGGGACATAAACAATGCCTATATATTTAACTCTTACACTTTTTTTTTTAAAATTATTAACATAAATTTTACTAACCTTATTACCATAAATATAAATACGACACTTCAATGATATTGATTTAGTTTCCCTTGTTTTAAAATAAGTTGTTAGAATAAAAACCCAAAAATCATTTACTATTCAAAATGATTTTTTTAAATGTATTTTCAGTAATTATTTTTTAACATCTAAACATAAGGAAGTCTGGGAAAAATTATATTAAAAAAATGCTCCTCGTTGGAGACCATCCAGATTTGTAAACAAACGTTTGGACATACTCAAAATGCACTTAATACTTTAAGATTAGATAAAAAAAAAGCATATCAAGTTGTATTTTTGGAAAAAAATTATATTTCACACTTAAAATAAATGAAACATTTTCAGATCACTCATAAATGATGTTTCAATAGCTTTCTATGTTTTATTTTGTAGATTTTTGTGCAATATCTTATTTCTCATTAAATTCTTACCGAGATTTGAGTGTGATATAAATGTATATAAGTGCATGTACTGACTGCAAAGAATAAAAGAAAGAGGGTGTTATACACAAACGTTTACATTACGAGGCGATATATACATTTTGTGCAATCCCAGCAGACAGTTTTTAGCAAAGCTTGAGCGTATTAATCAACTTTTGGATTGCAAGAACACAAAGGAGTCCCCCTCTCTAGATCAGGCTTGTCTACTCTTACTGCACAGATTATGAATTTTTCGTAAAGCAATGGATTTTTAATAATTTTGACAAAAGTTTCCTTTGGGGATGTAATGTTTTTGTCAAAAACGTCAGATGTTTCAAATACAAAATTGTAAGAAACCATTTTGTTTAAAAAAATTACAACTTTGTTTTAAGAGTTGTTGATAAACATACAAATATCAACTGGGGAAATGGCGCCGCAAGTTCAATTTCCGCTAATCACTTAAGTAATTCATGAAATATTTATTTTCAATTAATCTGTGATAAACTCTTATGATTGCATTTTCTTTTCTTTTTTTTTTAAATCATATCTCGAAATAAAATCCATAAAAATGTTTTGTTATTCGTAAATAATAATGATCTTATTTCAAGTAATTAGCCATCCAAAAAGCATCTATCTTTGATGATCGACTAGAAGTAGGATTGTAAGTATGGAAAAAGATAAGAAAAATTATATTTCCAATACAAATTGAATATAAATCTGTTATAAATAAATTTTGTGACTGGCGGAAGTCGGAATTGAGACACCAAATTGTAATTTAATTACCAAATATACTTCTAAGCTCAAAAAATAACTATTTTTAATATTTTTATTTCATAAATATGAGTTTATATGTAATCTTTCAATACTTTTGATACGAAAAAAACGAACAAACATTTTGTTATATATTTTTTTTAAATATTGAGAATTTATTAATAAATATAATATTTTCATAAAAAACAACTTAACAATCTAAACATCCTTGTGTTATTTTTTATATGAAAAATAAAGTGTTTCGAGTAGCTAAATACTGAAAGAAAATTAACAGCAAGATAATAAAACTTGTGAATTCCTAAAATTTGCAGCTTATACAAGCTAAACCGAATGCTTGTTCGAAGTTACGAACTGTTTCAGTTCGCTGTTAATTTGTTCAGTAAGATTCAATTTCAGAACAGGAAAGTTATCCTGAAATTTTAAGATCACGTATCGTTCTAAACGACCCCCGAGGTATTTGAAGAATATTAGTCGGTTCTCACTCCTGTTTGTTTGTGCGGTTTGGGCATTTAGGGAAAAACTTAAATTAGTTAACAAGAAATGCTCCCCGAAGTAGCGAGTTCCCTAACGCTGGAGCAGTAAGTGTCAAAATAAATGGTTTTAACAGGCAGTTTTAACGTTTTGGTTATTTCTTCTTGAGAACGAAGTAAACTAAGTTTTATTTTTTTGTGTGTGAGATGAGAACATTGATAAATGCTTTTCCAATACTTCTAGTTACCTTCTATTACCATTCATTGCTTGCTAAAACGTTAACCATTGCTTATCAACGAAACGAGCTAACGAGGGGCGCTCAGCTTTTTAGCTTTTTAGGTTTTTCAGTTTCATCATACGAAAAAATGTCATGAATTTGGAATCTTTTAACTTTAATTTGATAAAAAAAACTGCTTTATAATAAGCGATAAATATTATAATAACTTTTAAATTATACAAATTTATCGATGATCATGAAGTCACTCAGGAATCCGTAAAAGTTTAAAATACATTTTTTAAACATTTCGCTTAACTGATTAGGATTTATTTACACTAATGAGTTAAAGTTGTGTATAGATTTCAAGTTATATTTAATTGTTACAGAGTTACCAAAAGAGTTTCACCTTTTTGGTACATTTGAGAACTTTTTCATGTGTACGTGTGGTTTAATCGTGACTTTATCCTTAGTAGCTGTTTTATCACGATTACATTAAAAAACAAACGTGTAATTTGGGACAAAGCACATGTATTTTTACATATTGTATAAAATTTATACGGAACAAATTTATTATTGGATTATCTAGTTAGAGAGCTCTGAAACTACGTCCCGTCCGCACGCCTCTTTGGGATTCTGTCTGTTCCTTCAGACGTTTCGGTTCCTCGCACGGATGCATCATCATAACCCCTGAATATCTCCGCGGAACAATTTCATTAGTGGTGCCATCTCACTTTCACTTCCCTTAGTACTATCTACGTGTCTCTTTCTACCCATTCCAGTTCTAGTTGGGCGTCTTTATAGTTTTAATTAAGCGAATTCCTGAGAGGCAAAGGAATATATTACAAGCGGGACTGGCGAATCATCCACGCAAAATTATGTTCCCCTGGTAGACTAACCTGCAAAAAGGAAAACACCTTTATTAATTATGAGTGTTAATACTTAATTAATAACACTCGTGAATCATTTTAATTAATTTCATACAGTTGAATATTAAATATTAAAAATAATTTCTTATGAGTGACAAGATCAATAAAATTGGAGTGTTTTCGTATTTCATACTTTAAAGTTATTATTTAATGTTGTAATCAAAATAATTATTATACCTTGATGAATAACATTTTGATTATATTTATTATAAAAGAAAAACAATGTTCTAATTTTTGGTTATAACATTTTCTGGTTTTCCCTCATTAAGGGTTGTTTATAAATGTTTTTGTTTTGAATAATTTTTGTTGTTGGTAAGATATCAATCAAGTCTTACCCCTCAGTGATGTCAATTTCAGCATTAATAAAATTTTTTAAATATTATTTATTCATCAAAAAATCAAGGAGCTTTAAAATAAAAATAAAGAGTACCAATATTGTTTTACTTAAATATAAATAAAGATAAAACTTTTTTAACGGTCAAATAATTAGTTTAATAAATACTTATTTCAAATCTTTTAACTATTTTGAACGAGAGAAAATATGTTTACAAGCAAAAATCAAAGTTTGACATTGTTTCACTGTCAAAAACATAAAAAGTGTAAAATGTTATAAATTGTTCATAAGAAAGGCTCACAGCGGAGTTACGTTAATCAAGGATGTTATAATTTATTGCAGCAGTTAGGAAGATGTTTATTCGGATCGCGAACCGCAAATCCAGACTGTTGTTTCTACCCCCAGGGCGATAACCAAGCAACAAACAGGGGTAGGTAAGTTTCTTACCGAATTCCCGACTAGGGCGGTTAGGGGAGCTATCCAAGTATCTATAGGAAGTGAAAACTTTGTCTGTTTCTCGCTCAAAATTGACAATCTTAATTAAGTAGATACTTTTGTCTATCCGGCGGTTTACGAGTTAATTGGATTTAAAAGTCGGGATCGTAAGCAAATTCCTTTGATTATGTGATAAAAATTTAGGTGATTAATTTAGCTCCTCTTGATGCATTGAATTTTAATTAAAAATTCGGTAGTATTAATTGCAAAGCGATTTAGATTTTTTTCAAATCGAGTGATTTTTTGGAAGACAATTTTGGTACCCAGAAACAAATATCACAAGTTATTTTTTAAATTAGTACTTCAACGTGCCAGTTTATTTCCATCAATTGATTCGGTAGTTACTTCGTAATAATATGTATCATTATTTTAATTAAAGTTTGCTTGGTACCTAAATACAAAATTTTCTTAAAATCTATTATGATACGTATTCGACGCAGTATTTGAAAATGTCATTTAAATACATGTCACATAATCTTTATTTAAAGAAATAATGTCATTAACCAAGTAAAATTCAAAATAAATATGCCAGTTTGTTGTTACGTTTATATTTAAAACAATAATAATTAGTAAAATACTACTACTACTACTACTACTACTACTACTACTACTACTACTACTACCATCATGCCATTTCCCCGTAGAGTTAGGCAGAAAGGATGGAATGCCACACTCTTCTGTCCTGACACTCCTCGCTTCCTTCACATCCATTCATCTTGTCATACATGCCCTCCGATTATGCAGACTTTTGAAACCACCAGATTTCAGTTCTGATTGATCGTCTTCGTTCTGTTTTGGTCGTCTTCGTTCTGTTTGCTCGCTTACATTCGCCACACATATTTTTTTAGTCATCCTCTCGTTATCTATTCGCTTCACATGTCCATACCACCGTAAATAAATTTTCCTAATCTTTTCAATTATTCCTTGTTCAGCCTTACATTCCTTTCCTAAGTAAAAAAACACTATTTACGTTAACCTAATTGAACCTTTAAACTAGTGTTTAAAAACTCAATGAACCTAACAGTTACAAAAGGTCACAATCATTTCAATGTGAAAAATAAACTGTTTATTTTAATAAATTTAGTTTTTATTTTGGTATTTTAATAAAGTTGGATGCATCTCAAAATTTTCTGAGATTCAGTAATTATAATTTAAAAGTACTTTCATCTTATAATTTAAGGATATTTTTAAGTCCCATAATCAATCGATTTTATCACAAAGTCATTAATAACGAAAAAATGAACTCTGAAGTAATTGGAACGTTAAAAGTAAGCCTATTAAATAAGCTTCATTTAAACATTGTAAGACATAAAACGGCTATTCTTTAATGTGACTTCATCAAAAGTCCATTACAATAAATTTCAAAGTAGAACTATGCGGGCTAAGGGTGGGTTAAAATGTATACGTATATTTATACATATATACGATGTACACTTGGCAACCCTTAGTTAACGCATGTACATATATTTTTGCTAGATCAATTACAAGAGAATTAAAATGCCTACGACCTATTACTAGCAAATAAACAAGATTTAGGGTGCATGGGATCCCATGCCCGTTCAAAATAATTGAGAAAGGGTGACACATTTACGAAAAGGGTTGGTATTATTTCACGCCCAAAGATATGTTTACGAATGCCCTCTTTTTGTTTGGACGATGCACCATATGACTAGATAATTAAGTTGAAGGACACACATGTTATTTTCCTTTTAAACCATTTAATGTAATTCGTTTTTTAATTGTTTTTTAATTTAATTTATTAATATTTAAAACTACTCTTGGTACATGTATGGTTCTGTTTTTGGGAAAGTTCGTTCAACTACAAATTATACATTTTTTGAATACACAAAATTTTGGCTCACACGTTATTGTCTAGAACCAAGAGTCCACACTCAAAATATTATAAATATTAAATGCTCTGAAATAATCACATGCATAATATTATTTTATTTTATATTTTAACCGTATCCAAACTTTTTAACTCCCTTTGTAGAGCATACGGAGTCCTCAAACTATCTTCAAGCTTTTTTGCATCCTCCTAAGTCAGATTTACGTCCCAAAGTTCTGACGAGAACTGCCGACGAATTGTCATCAGTGGTCGTCCTGGGCGGCGCGAGCCTAATAAGCCTGTGAAAAAGGCAAGCTTGATTAAGACTCTCGGGAGGCATGCGGAGTACATAGCCTAGCCAACTGAATCGCCTTTGGACCTCCAGAACGGTAGCCGAGCGTGCTGACTATTACACTGCGGAGGCGGGTTCGATTCCTAGGAGGGTCAAATAAATACAATTGATTTTTTTCACTCTAATATTTATTCAATATTACTCTGGACTTGTACCTGAAACGGAGGGCTGATCACATTTCCTTCGTGTGTTAACGATCAATATAACACTGCATTTATATGATGCAGTGCCCTATGCATAATTGAGTTGCAGATAAGGGTTTGACATGACGCCTACGTTTATTCAACTACGTATAAATTGAGGAAAACATATAAAATTAAAATGTCAACAACAACAAAAACAATTTAGTATTTCATTACAATTGAGTTCATACAAATCATCAACATTTTCTTCGCAAAACTCATAAGAAAATATATAATTAACTCATGAACAATACAACAATATCTTTGTCGTAAAATTTGTGAAAGAAGTTTTTGAATAATATCCTTTTGCACCTGGAACAAGGTTCCAAGCATATTAAGAAAAATAATAAAACACTTTCCCCAAAACCTAGCTCACATTATCAAAACTCTAACCACTGCTAGTACCCCACTGCACTATGTGGCGGACCAATAATCCTAAAAAAGTCAAAGTCAAAATAACAGACAGACGAAAAACGGCGGATACAGATGCCTTATGCCTCCACAGCTTAGGGGTTGGGGTGGGATTCTATCCACTGCTAATTAAAATTTTACAGCCTTCATTCAGAACAAAGCAGGCAGGGGATGTTGCTAAGCCGTGCCAGACACTTGCTAAGTGTTTAGTGTTTTATGCTGCATCACACAAGCTTACTCCCTAAGGAAGACTTCAGTGACAACCAATGTGGATGACTGCTAAAGAAACAAAACCAGGATTTATGAGGCAAGTCTGTGCACATGACTTTAAGGTCATCTTCTTTTTGCGTGTGTATCACATATTTAAAAAAAATGTTTTAACTTTGAATTATATTATTCATATTATTGATATTTTTAAATATGTACAAATACGTTATTTTTTTTTTAAATTTACATTTTAAACATTAAAACACTGAATTTTTGAGTCTGCTAAATTTAAATTTATTATTAAAAATACATAAAAATTCAAATTGTTATTATTGTTTTGCCTTGTTATGTCATTTTCAAACTACTGTGAATATTAAATGAAAAATCACTGAAAACACTAAAAATCAGTGTTTGATTTCAATATAGTGCTCTCTGGACCATTATATGCCGATAAGGGTTCATAGTTATATTTGCTGAAAGTTGTCATTATAATAACATATATGTATCGATTTTATACATGCATATACATATATGTATACACATAATTTATTTAAACTTTATACTTAAAAAATATTTGTAGCATTATTGCTAAGGATTAGCTAAGTAAAGTTTAAAATTAAAGATGATTTTCAAAACAAAATTCCTTCATATAATGTTCAGACTTTTTATCTCAACAAAATTATACTTGATATTGAAAATTTTTCACTTTAAAAAAGCTCAAAGTATCGCTTCTAATTCAATAGGCTTGCCATCGTTATAACTTTGGCTATCCAAGTTTTCGCCGAGTTTCCTAACATGGTGTTATGTCATTTCAGTTTCTTACGAGTTTAACATAAATCAATTACATAAGTGATGCTCGCCGAACAAAACAAAGTAGTAACAAAGCTTACAGAATACCATAATTTAATAAACTTTGTTGTGAAACACATCAAACTAGTAACTAAGGATAATTGATAAAAAAACGTACATTTGCAACACAATCATTTTAAGTACGACTTTTCAGGGCATAACATTATCAAAAACATTTTAAGTGTGTCCAAATACTTGTTTACAAATCTGAATTTTCTCCAATTAAAGGAGTTATTTTTAATATTATTTTTTGACATCTCAACATACATGGAGAAAAATATGAAAGTGTGGGCATTCACGGGGCTTATGACCATCATAGGCTGGTATAAGTAATCGCTTTACACACGTGTAACATTCACCAATTCCCCCTATGGTTGACAACCACACTACTTAAATTCTTGGAAATTCCAATAGTAAATGTTACACATGTGTAAAATAATCACTTAAACTAGCCTATTACGGTTGTTAGCCCTGTAAATGCCCAGACTTAATAAAATAAAATAAAGCTTTATGAAACAAAATAAAAAAGCATTTTTTTAATATTTTAAAAATATAAATATTCGATAAATTCTTAATTTTGTCATACTGTTCAATTAAAAAAACTAAAATTTATGAAGAGATACCAGAATAATTGTTTTTATTTTTGAAATTATTTAATTAAAAATAAACATTTTACGTAATGGATTTTAAAGGTAATTATTAGTTTTTATTTTTACAAAATTTAATATTAAATAACTTCTGACTGAATGGTGCATAGGGCACTGCATCGTATTGGCGCAGTGTTATCTTGAACGTTACTTACATGAAGGCAAGGTGATCACTCCTGTACTTACTGTCAGGAGCCCGTCGAGTGAAGTATTAAACAAATATTAAAGTATAAAATCACTAATATTGAATTTCAACCCCTCAATCCGGGAATCAAACTCGGGACCTCCAGCACGGTAGCTAAACATGATAACCATTACACCATGGAGGCAGACAAAAAAAAAAAAAATAAACAATTGACCAAGTATTTTTTGACATCTCATCAAAAATGAAGAAGAATATGGAAATCTGGGTATTTACGGGGCTGACGACCGTCATAGGCTGGTTTAAGTGATCACTTTACACACGTGTAACATTAACCAATTCTACCCATTATTGACAACCACACAACTCAAATTTTTGGAAGTTCTATATGTATGAACCAAATTTGAAACATTGTTCTTGAATCACTAGAACTTCACTATAGACATCTATTGGTGAGATGAAAAGAAAAAGAAAATATTAAAAAACAATTTGAAAATAACTCTTTATTTAGAGATGATCCAGATTTTGTGAACAGGTATTTGGACACACTCAAAATGTTGTAAATTAACCAAGTATATAAAGGCTTAATATACAAAAAAGCATGACAACTAAAATGCTTACCTTTGAATAAGTCTAATTATTTACAAATACATACGTACGAGAGGTAGTAAACTCGGCTTATCAGATTTAAAAGATTCAGTTTTAGTTACGCCGGATTTTCGTGTGCAGGAATAAATAAACCAGCCCTCATTGTTTGCGTGGCAACTAATGCTATTGGAGGTTCTAGTCACGTGGTTACTTTGTTAGTAATGCTTCCTTTCAACCCTCTGCTAATTTTCCAAACCCGTGGAGATGTAACGACACCAACCGCTCTATACAAAAACCTTAATATTTAATCTGAAGTACCTACTGTACTCCATTCAAAACGTACTATAAACAATTCAATTTTTCGCTGTGCTTTTTGACGGAAGTATTATTTTGATGTTTTTTTTACGTTAACGATTATTTTTATTGAAATAAATATACATTAATACTCATATACTAAATTTTAATAATCCATGTACGCTTCCTATTTGGGGCATATGGAGTCCACACTTAACCTCCAGTTACTTCTTTTGATTGCCAGCTCATGTGTTTCCTCAAATAAGGATTGTTTGCATCCCGTCGGCTGAATTGACGCCAATTATTCTAAAAAAAACAGGGTAATATAGCAATTATTTTCTAATCTCAGTATGCAAAATACAAATAAGATCGATAATTTCGACAATTAAAAAGTTCGACAATTGTAATTTGTGATAAATAAAAGAGTAATTTGAAATAAAAATGCGTTGAAATAATGCATTGGTTATTTTGCGAAGTAATTTCCGAGGAAAACAATATCCGAGAATTGGAAGAAGTGAAATACTTTTTTTCATTAACTTGTTTCGCTAACATAAAATAAATACGATACATAAAACGTAGATGCCATTTCCTTCTCTCCCACAAAGGAACCTGTCAGTATTCATATATTTTCCAAAAAATTCTATAAAACCTTTCTTATACTGCCTGAACAGCTGTTGCGGACTATCGGTCGATTTCTATAAAGCCTTCTACAGTTGGTTTACTCCCAGTAACACTCCCTCATCAGGAATTTTTATTTCAGGACAACGGGTGGTCGTAAACGGTCCCCTTCGTTTTTCTTAAAACCGGATTCCAAATCGGAAAAGTTTTTCCGCCCGTGCAATTTTCCGTTCACCCTCCAGATCAGTGGCGCATCAAATTTAATGACACAACGATGAACCTTTTTATACTGCACCTAAATAGCTAATAAATATCGTAAAGCCACTATGCCGATACATTGTAATATTAACTTTCTTTCTTATTTGGAGTTCCGAGTCATTAATAATTACTTACTCAACATATTTCGTACTTCTACCACTTTTTACTCATTATTCATTTATTCAAACTTCTTGTACACAATGTATTTAGCTCGAAAACAACAACTTGTTTTTAGTGGTGCGTAGTGCTCTTGATATATTTTTATAAAATAAGAAATAGAAAAATAAATTTAAAATAATACTTTTAGTCCAAAACTATAATATTTTTTGAAGACACAGACATGTTTTCATTAATCTTTCTTAAATTTAATATTAAAAAAATATATATATATTTACTAAACTGTTCGTAAAATGAAAGAATAATTTATCAAAGCCATTAAAAAAAAAAGATACCTCATGATACGTAAAGTCGATTTTGGAAGACTGGGTATTTACAGGGCTTGCGATCTTTAGAGACTAGCTTAGGTGATCACTTACTACGTGTCAAATTTTGGATGCTGTATTTATGCTTTAATTGACACCAATTTAATTCAATTGCTTCAATTCTTTCGCATGTTGAATCTCGGCACCATCTATAGTTGAGTTTAGTAAGATTTGAAGACTTGTATATTCTTATATATATATATATATATATATATATATATATATATATATATATATATATATATATATATATATATATATATATATATATATATATATATATATATATATATATATATATATATTATATATATATATATATATATATATATATATATATATATATATATATATATATATATATATATATATATATATATATATATATATATATATATATATATATATATATATATATATATATATATATATATATATATATATATATATATATATATATATATATATATATATATATATATATATATATATATATATATATATATATATATATATATATAAATATATATATATATATATATATATATATATATATATATTTATATATATATACATATGTATATATATAAATATTTGTATATATATACATAAATATATATATATATATATATATATATATATATATATATATATATATATATATATATATATATATATATATGTATATATATATATATATATATATATATATATATATATATATATATATATATATATATATATATATATATAATTTTTTTTACAAGTGGTTCATTCTTTTATTTCAGTTTATATTGGAATTTGTAACTGGTAAGTAAGTATTAGTCATAACCACTAAGCGCAATTCCATAACAATATTTATATATATACATATGTATATATATAAATATTTGTATATATATACATATATATATAAATATATATATATATATAAATATATATATATATATATATATATATATATATATATATATATATATATATATATATATATATATATATATACATATATATATATATATATATATATATATATATATATATATATATATATATATATATATATATATATATATATATATATATATATATATAATTTTTTTTACAAGTGGTTCATTCTTTTATTTCAGTTTATATTGGAATTTGTAACTGGTAAGTAAGTATTAGTCATAACCACTAAGCGCAATTCCATAACAATATTTTAAGACAAAAGTTTCATGCAATGGTCAAGCACCGGCTAACGATTGCCATTAATATTTCATGTAGGGTGGTTAAGGGATGCGAGTAGGGGTTGAGGGTAGAAGTCTCCTTCTTCTCGAGGATACCATATTGGTCTTTATCTCATCTCTACAAATTTAATACCATATGAATTACTTCGAAAAGTAATAATATTGTATTCTATCATTTCTACAAGACGGAGTGAAATCGTAAACCATAATTTAATTAGAATAATAATGATATCTGTGGCAAATAATGGATTTTTTTTCGAGATTGCCACAAAGTTTCCATAAATAATAATATTTTGAATACTTATAATCTAGACAAATAAAAATATCAGTGTAACTTTATTGATGTATCCCAAAATTGTTTTTCATCGATTGCCTTTAAATTGGACACAATATTGCATTCGAATATGGGCGTGTTTTTATTTCCTGTAACAAGTAAAAACTCTCTGTTATGACTGTCGGTTCCGGAATAACCTTTTTCTCATCAGATTAACTATAGGTAGTCTTTAGTTGACTCGATAATTGAATAGTCATTCCGAATCCGGCAGTTATGAAGTAGACTTTTTAAGTAGTATTACACAACGTAAACGATGAATGTTAAAGAGAGTATTGTAACAAGGTAGTGCACATTTCTATAAATAATAGCGATGTGAACAAATTCTCAATAAAATTTTATTTTATTTTTGCCATGATAGGTCTAGACAAAATAAACGGTTACATACAAAACTGACAACAACTTGTAATAAAAAGGGATGCTACGCGTTATTCAGTAGTCGGTAACCAGCGAGGGGCAGAAGGCATAAAAAGCAGTCATATCTCGCGAGCCTAATTGAACACCCCCTCATCCCTCAACTGATAGTTCCCCACTTGATGGTCCCATACATCATTCCATTCCTTCTTATTGGATAAGTTTCCGCGCCATGTGCTACCAGCCACCAGCCACCAGCCACCCCATCCCTTAACTTATCGTCACTTGCAACCGCCAACCTGCACTTACTGCTCGGCTAAACCTCCCGATAACGAGGCAAGCAAAAAATCCATAACTTTCCGTGTCATATTGATATTTCTTATGAGCCGAACTTTAAGCTCGGGGACCGGATGCGGTCGACAATGTCATACGTCGGTTTGGAGATGGGCCAAGCGGTATATTGAAGTCATCTCGCTCTCTTGAGATTGCGGGAAACTTTTGTTTGTTGAACGGTCGTTTAGTCTCTTCAAACGGACATGTGTATGGAAGAAATGCAATCAAAGCTTATTGATTCGATAGGATATTGAAAAGGAAAAACTTTGTGAATTGTACACTAATGTACAATAAAAAAGATGATTGCAGACATAATGTTAAGCTTAAATGTACAAATTATTTCATTAACCGATTCAGCAGTCACTTTGTGGTAATATCTTACGATTTCGAATTTAAGTTTTACCTAGTAAATATCACTGTTTACTAGTTATATTTACCAAGTTAAACTTAAATTAAAAACGTACAAATTATCTTGGATAGTAACAAATTATTTACGCTTAAAACCTTTTTTAATATTATTTACTTATTTCTTGATTAAAAAATAATGCAATAAATACCTTGATAATTTGTTAGAATCAAATTAAATATTTTTAAGTGAGCGAGTTGTCCGCATATAAAGTGTATTTGGCTACTATGCTGGACATTGCGAGTATTTTTGCCCAGAATTTTCACTCATGAATTACATGAAGTTATAGTAACTTTAAATATAAAGAGTAAATCCACTCAAGAGTAGGCCATAGGCTATGAAACATAAAAAAGTTGAAGCCTGAGTAGGGTCATGATAAGCGGTATTGCATAGGCCGTAGCAAGATTTCAGAGCTACTTAGACGTTAGGTAATTAAAATAAATATACTGGAGGTTCAAAGTTCATGTTTCAGGTGGTCAAAATAAATGTTTTTTCACTGAAATATTAATTTTGATTAAACCATGGATCGGTAGCTGCAGCACGGGAGTGATCTTCTCGCCTTGATGTAATCAACTATCAATATAAAACTGCTTATGCAATGTCCGAATCATCATTGGGTGTGGATAAAGGTTAGATTAAGCAAAAAATGCCTTTTTATTGAGCGAATATTCCTGATAGATATAACTGTTATGAAATTTGATTAACCCTCAGTATGATAATGACATATTTATTTTAATACTTAATACAAAGGAAATAAATGGAACAGTTTGTATTTCCACAATATCAGTTCATTTGATAGTTTACCCTCCATCGGACCAAATGTCTTAAGAGAAATGCAATCACCTCAAATGGCAGAAAGATATGTTCTGTGTCATAGAGGATTTATACCGAAACCTGCACACACCATTAGCTAAGATTGATAAGAAGGGATGGAGCACATGTCTGACCATTAAGGGTGTCGAGAAAATTGATTGTTCCAGCAAATGTGATAATCGAGACAACATTATTTTTGCGATAAACAGGTTTCCGAATCCTTTATCAAGAAATGACGATAATTTCAAGCGTTTTATAAATTTATTTCTAGTTATTTAGATAAGAAATTTATACTGGTTATGTTAGTTAATTTGAGAGCCAAAACCTTGTCTCATCACATAGGGGATAAAAGATCCTTACATTTTAAAAATCTGTTCTTTATTCTTATTTGAAATGTATGGAAAGCAGTGGGACTTGAAAAGTTGTCGTGAAGCTGCGACAACTATGCAAATGCGAAATCCTCACATTAATTTTAATTGTTGCATTAAATCCACAACACCGCAAACATCAAACTTAAACTGTTCTACATCATACACCCTCTGCACTAATGATCTCCCTATAATTATTGCGCCCTTAAAGCAAAAGTGGTCCATGTTAAGTTTTATAATATTTATAAATATGTTATGAAATATCAAAAAGTGTATTTGTTTTTCATAGTTCTTCTACTACAAAATCTTGCGAAATAAACAATTAACTATTTTTTGTAATGTTTTTCGTGGTTTTGATACTTTATTGTGATACTTGATCAACTTTCAGCAAATATTATTTCTGACCCTTTTCAGCATACAATAGTCCATAGGGCACTGTATCCCAAAGAAACAATGTTTATTTGATCATTTATTTTATGAGCGCAAGGTGATTAGTCTTGCACTTCCAGTGATAGACTAGAGTAATATTAGAGAATGATAAACACCCTAGGAATTGAACACAATATCTTTATTTTTTGTTTTTTTTTTTTTAAATAATTTAACTAGTATTATTAGTTAATTTATTTTTACATAAAATATGTATTAAAAAATTAATAAATATTCTTTAGTTCGACATTTTTTATTTAATTTTTTGACATACGCCAGTCTGCTCACAGAGATGGGAAATACCATATTGCACACAGAGATGGTATAGTCCTCTAAGGGTAGGGGGTAGTAAGAAACTGTTAAAGTGTTATTGTTCTAGGGCATAAAACAATTAAGGCTTTCATGTTTGGCAGGTAACAAGGGGGTCGGTTCACCGTAAACCGAAGCCCAAAGGTTTTAGGGGTGCATGCAGGATCGGGGTAAATTATGCGAGGCGTGTGTTGATGATGAATATGAATAATATATAAAGGAATATGCAAGTTCCTGTATTTTAAAGATTTCATTCTCTACCTGGTCTAAATAAATTAATCCCCATTAAAGTACAAAGGACTTTTAAGACAGACAACACTATCATATAAAGTATTACCTAATATGTAAGACTATTTTAAGAATTTTTTATGATAAACTTTCTGTGAGGGTAAAAATAAATATTATTGATTTTTAAGTATTATATTTATTTAATATGACCCTGGACTGGTTGGGACCTAACATGAAAGATTAATCATCTTTACTTCGTGTATTAAACGATCAAGTTGCAGTGTTAACTTGACCCAATGGTGCATAGGGCACTGCATCTATACGATGCAGTGCCCTATGCACCATTGGGTGAGAATAAGATCTATAATAGAAGAATATAAACTTTTTCTTCGTTATCAAAAAGTATCTACAATTTATATTTGAAGCACTCAATTTGTGATTTTTCATTTTATAATTAAAAAGTTACTTTATTTTAAAATCACTATAAATTTATAGTGATGTTCAAACAAAGTTACATTTTAATTACGAAAAGTATTTATTTATTATAGGCGTCTCAACTGTGACAAAGCATGTATCATTTTTTTATGCGGAAGAAGATGGAAGTCTCCGCATTTATATACTTATGACGTGATATTTGGCTGACTTGAGTGATAAGTAGAATGATGAATTAAAATATTTCTTTTCCTCATATTTTTAATAACAGTATGGAATTTTATGATAAAAATGACTGTTCGGAATATAAATATATATTTTCATTTTGTGTTGTACAATACTTGTGATCCATGATGATTTTCATATACGATTGATACGATTATGTTTATTTAATTATGTTGACATTTAAACACAGATGAAGAAGAAATTGGAAGTCTGGGTATTTCCAGGGCTTATGACCTATCTAAGGCTAGTTAAGTAACCACTTTACACACCTGATATATTCACCATTCTACCCATGATCGACTACAATACTCATTTTTTTTGGAAATACATAATTCATATTTCTTAAATCTCATGAGGTTTCATGTTCACGGAAGACATCTATGGTCAGTAACAGAAACCTTTAATGTAGCAAAAATAAAACGGTCTCTACACAAGTATATGATAAAGACATAGAAAGGAGAGTGAATGCTGGGAACAAAGTAAATGGTGCACTGAAATCAGTTATAGCAAATAAAAACCTATCAGCGGAAGCTAAACTGGCAGTGCACAACGGAGTCCTGGTTCCAACTCTATTGTATGGAAGTGAAACATGGAGTTGGCAAAAGAAGGATGAAAGTAAACTGAGTGCAGTCGAAATGCGATCTCTCAGAAGAATGTGCGACAAAACGATGTATGATAGGTGTGCGAATAGTGAAATAAGGAAGGAATGCAAAGCTGAGATAAGCATTATCGATAAAGTTAAGAAAGGTGTGTTGAGATGGTTTGGACATGTAGAACGAATGAGTGAGGAAAGAACGGTAAAACAAATTTATGGGGCGAATGTTTGTGGGAAAAGAAGCAGAGGAAGACCGAGAAAAACATGGCACGATCAGGTATGCCAAATACTTGAAAGTGGTCAGGTTAGGAGTCGTAACAATCGGCGGGTATGTATGAGGAGATGCATGAACGTGGAAGAGGCGAAGAATGTTTGCAAGGACAGAGTGGTGTGGCGCTCTATTCTCTCTGCCTACCCCTGCGGGGAAGCGGCGTGATGGTTAGTTAGTTAGATAGTTAGTTCACAAGTTTATAAATATTAAAAAAGGCGAGCTCATGTCAGGTTCTATGACATGTAAATACTCCAAAATTTTATAACTCCCATCTTTTAAAAATATATCTAACAAGCAGGTATAAATAATATAACCTCGTATATACAAAATACAGACAAAGTTGTCTTTTCGGGCTTGTCAAAACACGGAAGTGAATTTTATTTCAAATTAAAATAATCTAATTTATATCAATATACATGGTAGCTTTGACCTGATCTTGTACTTAAAATGGCTTTCATTTCAAATTCAAAAGAAATCTAAATAATAAAAAAACATTACTTGACTCGCTTTTAACCGGAAATATATTCTTATCTCGCCACCCCTCCACACTCCGCCCCTGTGCAAGCTGTTTTATTTTTTTTTTACGATTGCACGTCCCTGCAGCTTTATCATGTTCACTCCATTACGTTTTATTATCATATTTTCTTGACAAAGCTGAGAACGTGAGATTATTTTAATGGAGAGAGAAAGAAAAAGTTTCTTTCTACCAGTCCATCTTCCCGGGGATCTCCGAATATTATCTGCACTTTTATTTGAATTTAGAAAAAGTTTTCAATTGTTTCAGACAAAGTGATGTCAAGGGCTTTATGATTCATGAATTGTCCTTTTTTATCTTACTGAAATTATCAACGACAGTGCTTAAACTTTGAAGCTGTTAGCTATCAAACTGACAAAGTTTTTTGTATCATTAAATGAAATACTTGTGAATATAACAAAATTTTCGGAATAATAATCACGTTGTAAGCTCATGCTCCTCCGTAGTATAATGATCAGCAGCTACCGTACTGAAGGTCCCGGGTTAAATTTTCAGGGGGTGCCAAATAAATATAAAAGATTTTTTCACTCTAATAATTTTTCAATATTACATTGGACTAGTACCTACCTTAAAAGGTAGGCTGATCACCCTTCCTTCATGTGTTAGTTAACGATTAATATAACACTGCGTTTACATGATGCAGTGCCCTATGCACCATTGGGTGTGGATGAGGGTTTAAAACAAATACGATCAGTCAATATTACTAGAAAGATAAATAATTTGTCCCAATAGGAAATATGGAAGTCTGGTGTTACGGGGCTTACGATCTTCCATTGGTTGTAAGTAAAAAAATAAATGTTTCACGCATTCTTATGTTTAGAGCTGCTCAAAACAGGGACACATACCCTCGAGTGATAAGTGTAATTTACATCAATGCATCATATGAACATATACCGTTTTCCGTGATATTTCTTAAAACTTTAGTGCTGTACATTTAGGTTTCTTTGCTTCTATTATTAACCGCATTTGTTTCATACGTTTTAACGTTCCTTCTTCACTCATTTGATTCACATGCTCAAATCATTTCAACGCACCTTTCTTAATTTAATCGATAATGGTTGTCTCAGCTTTGCCTTTTTTCGTTATATCCACCATTCGAACATCCATCATACCTCATTTTGCCGCACATTAGTCTGATATATCACATTTTGACTGCATTATGTCCACTTTCATACTTCTATTGCCAACACTTCTATACATTATGGTGTAGATATTATTTTTAACTAATGATTTCAAA
The DNA here is from genome assembly GCF_059751285.1 of Brachycentrus maculatus. NCBI lineage: Eukaryota > Metazoa > Arthropoda > Insecta > Trichoptera > Brachycentridae > Brachycentrus > Brachycentrus maculatus. The sequence continues at coordinate 38,123 of NW_028281683.1, read as the reverse complement.
TCAGGAAAAAATATGAAATATGAAACAAACATGTATTTTATATGTTGTTTTATACTTATACATGGAAAATAGAAGACATTTTCAAGTGCAATGGAAAATAATGCAGCAATTTCAGTTTAATCCAGCACTTCTATTGCAGGACCTCCCTTGAGAGGAGGCTCTGTAGGCCTAAAGGATTGCACCCTTAACTCCTGACCGCCTGATATATAGTACGGATACTACGGAGGGAAATAAAGGTGTCCTGAAGGGTGGACGAGGGACTCAGATGAAAGAGGAGGTGGTTGGTTCTCAAAGATTTATTTTATTTTTATTTTACCATCCATGTTAACTTCAAGATATTATTTTTATTAAAATTTATTGATTTGGAATTAGCGGAAAAATATGATGATTAAAATACTAAAAAAATTCAACTTTTATTCGACCACGTTTTGAGTTGATAGTAAACTTAACTTGTTTCAAGAACAACAAATATTGTCATCCACAGATGAAAAAACAAAGTGTATTTTCACTAATTTATTGGAATCACGAAACTAGTCGCGTTAACATTAATAAACTTGAAAAGTGGTATTTTACAAGTTTGAGCATTTACAGGGCTTACGACCTTTCATTGTTAAGTGTAACATTCACTAATTTAATGATCACTTTCCACACGTGTAACATTCACTAATTTTACCCATGATTGCTTACCACACTACTCAAATTTCTGGAACTTCTAGCTACATTGATCAATCTCAGCAAAAAACAATCCTAAGTGGAAATCAAGTATTCGGACGTCTTCAAAATGTTGTAAATGACTTAAATAGCTTGTGTTTATATTTTTATTTCAATTTATGCTCACCATTTTCCGTCTTTCCCTTATCTTCACTCAATATGGCACAATGGACTATGTTTAGTTGATGCAAACTATACGAGAAAATGTATCCCTTTCAATTTTTAAATAATTATTGGGCACCAATTGAATTAAGATTACTTCTCAAGATGTATTTTATAGAAAAGTGGATTATAAAAAAAATACACTACCTAAAAAGAGTTATACAACCCTTGGTATGGTGGAGGGGGTTCCTGATTGAATTGAGGGGCTGAAGGAACACAGAGTAATGAATATGGGACCAGTGACACCTTTGAAATCCCGGAAAACGAAAATACCAACATGCACTGCGTTTCAATACCTTTAGGCTTTAGTGGAACCAGACGTAATGAAATTACTAAATCAATTAATATATGCATGGTTGACAATATTTTATAGGCATTTGGAAGTAAAACGTGTGTGTTTTTAAACACATACGTTTTACTATATTCCAAACTTTATTTTTAATCTAAATTCAAGCGTACATTTAAAAAAATGATTTGAATACACATGTAATAAAATCACTTTATTTTTATTTGTCATACGGCTCATTTGCTCCAGGAGTATCACAACTAAAAATTCATGCTATTTTAAAAAAAACGCGTTTAAAGAAATATAAATACAATAAAAAAACAACCATATAGTTTTCATACTGGTAAAATATAACCAATTATGTTTTTGAGACTTATGACCCTACGACAGCTGTCATGATTGAATTTTTAAGTGTGCATATTTTTAAAATTAGTTCATTAGAGAATTTAAGGATAAAGAACACTTCTTACTGAATACGTTTGGATTAAAATTCAAACGTTAAAGGTTCAAAGATTAATTTATACTTAAATGTAATTATTTGAATAAATATATTAATATTTTAATAAATATATATACACTTGAATGTACTTTTTATATGGTAAATTAAAACGTCAAAGGTTCTATCATCTGCGTGCGCAATTTTTGACTTTTAGGAGCTTTATGGGGGTGTGTTGCTATGGCTTATCAATGGAGCCCACTGAATGTGGAAGGAATGAGGATTGTATAGAGTTTGATGGGGGAGCCGGGGTACGTTCAGGGGATGAAGACCATCAAATAGATTAAAAACGGCTCGTTCTGTACTCTAACAAATACTTCCAATATTATTTTATAAACAATGTGGTTTCATTGGTAGATCGGGAATTTGTTATTTATTTAATAGATATTATCAGTTTTCTAAATTCTTTTGGTCAATATTGACCCAATCATTTTTATCGAACGTTGTGAACTTCATACAGGTAGGTACTATTCGAATGGTTTCAAAAAATAAATTTTTGTTTAATAATTAAGTAAAAATATAACAGTTTCACCTCTAAGTTTCTTTTGTATTTTTTATTGGACATGATTTTTTTTACATTTCAGGGTAACGAAAAAAGATCAACCTAAATCCATTGTCAAATATGAAGTATGTTTATGCATTTTTATTCTGTGGGAGGAAAAATCAAAACATTAAATTTTTATACACATCGAATACTAGTTATAATTTACAACATTTTGAGTGTATCCAAATACTTCACACAAAATCTGGATAATCTCCAATTACAGAAGTTATTTTCATGATTGTTTGTAGTGCTCTCATTAATTCGATCTTCATTCTAAACTGAGTAAAATATTGATTTTTGTATAATCCAAAAAAACTATGAACGATCTTAAATTGATGAAAAGTAGTGCAAAAAAAAATTAGATTCGAATAGAGTTAATCTCGATAAAAACTTGGCTCTATAGTTAACAACGAATTAAAAAAATAATAATAAAATGATTGGAAATAAGAAAATAATCCTAAATAAATATAATTCCAACGATAAAAAAATATGCAAACGTTTTAAAATTTTTAATTTTTTTTAATATTATTATTTAAAAAACTTAAAACAAAAATATTCCTTCATATTTTTTTATTTTCGCTTTTCGTAAATAATAGATACAGCGAAAGAAACGAGATCTTAATTTATTTTGTAATTTCGGTATCAGAAAAACAATATCTCTTAAAAGTATTTCTCAATTATCCTGATTGGTTTCCAAAATGTGTATTTTGGATGCTAAATAATAAATTAAATGGCTTGCACCGAATCGGAGAGGCGCCTTTTTATCCATTTGTTGTGAATGGACCTTGGACCCCACTTTTCCAATCAAAGAAGTTTCGCCAAGACTCCTTCTCCCTTCTTCAGAGTAGATCAATTTATGTTCTGTCGAATGGCAGCCCATTGTGACTGCTAATATAAAAGTTTTTTTTTTCTTTTTGCCATTGGTAGTAATAGGGAAAAGTTTTCGATTTAAATTAAGTCAAATGGATTTTACCACGATGTCGGAAAATTAATCTGTAAAGTTTATTTGGGGATGTAAGAATGAGATATGGGTAACGAAGTTTCCACCAAATTACCGAAAATCACTTAATTAATTTATCTCTAATGAATGATAACATAAGTCAAAACTTTGGATAAAAAATTACTAAATTAAGGTTTCGCTTTCTTCAATGAATCACTCCAAAGATTTTTTTAAATGATATTTTCTTTTTATTTTCTTCTTTATTTAAAGACTTACTTAAATATAAAACTAATATTTACTGAATTGGAAAGCAATTTTAATAATATCTTCTCTCAATATTTTCCGTAATATTAATATGATTTTGTATTTTTGGATAAAATCCCGTTAAATATAATAACTAACTAGCGTTGCACTATTAATTATCGTAAAAAAGGGTTATAAAAACATTTTACAAAATTCGTGACCCTTACTTAATATTGTAAAATTTGTATTTACTATATAGTGGTAAGGAAATGTTAAAAAATATTCCTTATGAAAAAAAACGTTAATTCTCAAACCATGAATAAACATGATTAAACCGTGTTGCATAAAAACTGATCTTTGAAGTCAGCCAGTGACAGAACGTACTCCCTGTAAACATCCCATGGCTTTCATATTACCTGCGCTTAAAAAGTTGTTCATCTCAGTGAGACGTTCACATGATAAAATTTAAAAAAAAATTGTACATGTAAAAAAAATTATTATAATAATTGTGGAACACATTTGAGTCATTTTTGTTATTATAATGTAACTGACCATTTAACTCAATCCTTAATACATATTCATCAAAAATGGTCACTCAAGTTTATTCTTTTGAAAGCATAAAAATGGGTATTCATTTGTGTGTATATTTTTGTATAGTTCAGACCATTTGCTCTTATGACAGAATAAAATATTTTACGATCGCAAGGGATAAGACAAGTGGCTATATATTTATACGAATACTAGGAATCTCTATTGATTACTGTCAGAAAAACTTACAAATGGCCATTATGTTATATTTATAGCACATAAACAGAAGTCTTTCCGCAATTTACCCTTTTAATATATTTTGGAATCAACTGATTCCAAAATTCTCATCTCGCTCCTTCCATTAAAGCCACAAAGAGAACAAAGAAAATAAAAATGCTATACCTTTGAGGAATCACAATAAACAAATTTAAGTGTTTTTTCCTCTAATGGGAATCGATTCAATAATAAAAATAAGAATACTTTGCTTTGCCGAGTTTTATGGTAATGTTATTGAGGATTAGTTCTTTAGTTGCAATCTCTATATGAATATCCTCAGTATCTCGGCTACGTTATGTGTTTTTCTTTTTTTTTTTATTAGCGCTATTGAAAATGCCAAAAGCCTTTTGTCATGGAATAGATAGTGACAATTTTATAATATAAAATTATGATTAATTCATCATCGTTACCTTATATAAAGAATAAGATAAAAGAAATAATGTTCATCAGGTAAAATTTCTATTAAATGACTAAAACTAATTGATAATCCTACAAAATGACTCAGGAAAATTAAAGAAGGTAATAAATTTATGAAAAACAAAATATAGAATTAAATTCATATGTTAACATTCTTAAAACTTTTTTTTGGTTTACAAATAAATTTACAATATTGTACAAGTATGTTTTTTCAAGGATTTACAATATTTAAATTACGATCCGAAGTTTTGCACACAAATGGGAGATTAAACTATTAAATATATAGGAGTATAAATACGAAAACGTTTCATAAAATTAATGACCTGTCAAACGGTGATTTAAAGTGATCAAATTATCGCAACACCATACTACCACTGGTTCACAATCGTATCACTCAAATAAAAAATTAAAAAATGTTTTAAATACATACATATGTATGTATAAATTCTATCAATGTGTGTTTCAGGTGATTGAACTGTAAGCAGCTGTTTTATAACAACATTCTTATTTACAACGTATTGCACTAAATTTCTAAAACGATACAATCTAATAAACATAAATAAATTTGACTTTTAACATAAGTTTCGATTTAAAAATAGTAAACTTATTTATTTGACGAGTGAATTATTCAGCACCCACTTAAAGTAATTTATTTTACTCCCATTGTTCGCTTTGTACGCCGTATCACAATCATTCTGTATTATTACATGTTTTTGGCTGAAAATTAATTGTTAAATCTTAGTACCGGTGATAAGCATAAGCTGCTTCTGTCACGGACTTTCCGCATTAACAGAAAAACATATTTTTTCTCTAAAATACGGTTCACATGTTCGGTGTTAACCCAGTTGCTATCACGCAATGGCATAAACATACATTCAAAAGGACATGACGTGGGTTTCCGGAAGTTTAATATTAAAAAATGAAGAAGTAAATAATAAAATAAAGGTTGTTGAACTTAAAAAAAAAGTAATCAATGCAAACAATTACATCAATTATTCAGGTGTCGAAAAATATCAAAATATTTTTTTTTTAGTTGTTAATCAAAATTTAGTTATATTTAAAGTTATTTAAATTACGAGTGTATTTTTTCTTTTTGTGTGGTCTCAATCTTGTGGGTTGGTTTGCAGTAACAAATGACACCTTCTTCGCTATTCCGGTATATTATACGAGTACGCCACCCTCTTCAGCTCCTTAAACGTTAAACAGACCATAACCACTTATTGAATTTAAAATATTATATTCAGTTGAAATAATTGTCGTTATTAAGACTTGTATTTCTGAAAGAAAACGTTTTGAACAATTATAACGCACAAGGTTCTTATAATTATTAGTTTTTTAAAACATCGTTTTTTCTTCTTTTAACCCTTCCGCACTCAATAGTTCATATAGCACTTTATTGTATATTTAAACTGTGTTATCTTGATCGTTAATAATATCAAGGAAAAGTGATCAGTCCTATCCTTCAAGTACCAGTATAAGATAACATTAAACAAATGTCTTGATGAAAAATAATAAATAATTATTTTGACCCCCCTGGGTATCAAAACCGAGTATTTCAGCACAGCAGCTAAACGGGCTGACTACTACACTATGCAGATTGATAAAAATAATTGTTTAATATATTCTTCAACAATTTACAAGCAACATGTCAAAAAAATCATCAAATAATACTTTCCCCCTATGAAAACGGGTGAAATTTTTTAAACTTTTCATACGCATTTAATTTTTTTTTTAATTTAAAAGTAACGTCTGCTACAAACCATATATTACTTTTATTATAAAAAAAACTTAACTAAACGCTTTGCTGGCGCATTTTTTGGTTTAACAAGTGTTTAAGTATAACTTTACGATAAGGTGACTTACACGCTTTGAAGTATCAGTGGAAATGAAATAGACCTACCGTGGAAAATTAATTTCAGGAAAGGTTTCGTTACCGAAACTTTCAGTGTAACTGTAATCTCCATATTAATCCTACTTTGCCCATTGTATGTTTTATTGTGGTAAGTCTGATACGAAAATTTGTATTGATTTCACAACCAACTTTGTAGGCTACACGAAATTACAACCCGATGTAAATTGTGAGAATTTATTAGATTACGTTTATTGAGTTATGATTTAAACTTTAGGATAAAATTATACGTCATATTTTATGGTCGATACATTTAATTAAGCGCTCTTTGCGTATTTGAACAACACTGAATTTATTTACGTATTGCTTCGGCATCAACTTTGTGGAATGATATGTTGTATTACTTTAAAGTTAACTGATTTGCTATTTATAATATTTTACTTTTCAGCTGTAGATGAAAACATCTGCAGTTTTCGAAATTGGTCGTGTTTAATGAAATATGTATAACTCATCAAGTGGTATCGGTACAAATGATTTTTTTTTAACATAATTAACACTCAATTTATTGTTCACAAATTTAAATGTTTACCCATACTATCATTGTCTTATCTAAAAAAAGGCGTTCAATTGTAATAAACACCCCTCCTAAAATGTTACATTGAGACATTGTATCAAAATATTTTTTGACACGTTGTTCAATACACTTGACATCATTTCTAAAAACTTTATTTTACAAAATTTTATTTATCAAGAAGAATGTTTTTTTTTTTAAATGTTTTTTTTCAGTTTGGGAGGTGAATTGAACTGAAAAGAACAATAAAAAGAATACAAAAATTACCTTTTTATTTTGTAATCTCTTTAACCCTTCTGTAAACTGTATGGTGCTTAGAGCATAAAATCGATGCGGGATCAACTCGATCATCAATTACTTGATGCTAAGTCTATCAACCCTGAGCTTTAATTTCGTTTACTAAGGAGCAGAATCTATTTCAAGGGATACATTAAGTAAAGGAGCTCAGTATAGAGCACATAGCTGCAGTATTGAATAGGAAATGTAGAAACAACCGTCACCACTGTTATTTAAAAATACTAGAATATCACCACTCGCACCATGTATACTCGTGCGAATCACTTGAGTGAAAGCATTCTTTATATACCAAATTTTCGTTAATTTTAATTTCGTCAATATTTTTATTTACTAAATGAATACTCCATAAATACATCTTTTTCTTAAAATGTATTTTGACACGTTTTTCAATTCATTCAGCATCAGTGGTGTCAGATAATAATGCTTAATTCATGAAAACGCGTTTCATTATGGTTTTTAAGAATATAACACAGTAAAATTTAATACCAAAATCAGAAAATTTCTCGAATACCCGTTGTATTATTTAACAATTTTATTTTTAATAAATTTTTAGAAAAAATACAATTTTCGTTTAAAAAAATGTAGTAGTTAAAAAAAATATTTTGGTTAAAACATCGAAGTAAAATTCTCAGAAGGTTGTATGTTTTAATTTATGTAAAAGTTATGAATTCGTTTTTTCAATTCTTAATGAAGAATTTTCATAACATATAACATTCAGAACATATATTAGAACACAAAAGACCCACATACTTATCATTACGATTTCCTTCAAAATGCTTTCCTTTCTACCGTAAAACTAAGTGGTAATTCTAGTAAATCTGTTTATTTTTTCCAATGCGAATTGCACCAAACCTAAAAATAATATTACGTTTAGTATTATAATAACGGGTATGTAACTGATTACGGAAAAGCCATAGCGTGACAAGCTTTCTTTAGAGCGTGCTTTAAAGGCCGATAAACGATCAAGCTTTTCAGTTTCAACAATTTTTACTCCGCAAGTAAACTTGCCGCATGGTCAGTTGACGTTGTTTATTCAGATTAACCCTCGGTTTGATTATGCCACGACCTAGTTTAACCTGCGCTTACATTATATGGAGACATTTACAAAAGGCTTAGTGTAATTTCGCTAGGATAAGAGAAAAAGCATAGCCGTATCCATTATTAAATGATCATTATCAGATTATTATGCATTTCATTTAGTGAATTAATTTCTAAATTCTATTAGAACTCTTTTCTGTTGTAGCCGTAAAATGAAGCATTAATACATAAAATGAAAACAAAATAAATGTTTAAAAAGAAGTATATGTATATGAAAAAAATTCTAGATTTATATTTTTACATCAAATAAAATTACTAATGACCAAGTTTTACGGTCAATGACGGAAAATGGTATATGTTCATATACGTAAATGCATTGATGTGAATTCATCCACGTTTTTGATAAAACTTTATATGAGCAAGTATGTGGGTATGGTCTGAATAAACAAACGAATTTATGAGCAATAAGAGCTAGAAAGGCTCATTTAGCCGTCTCCTTTGGTGAATTTTCTTAATAAGTACCCAGAAAAGTATGAAAGTAACAGTATTAAAAACATCATTGGTAAAAATAAATAACATAATTATAAATAGCTTTTATTATAAGAATACATCGTTTCAGTAAAAATCTTAATTCAAGGGGTTTTACTAATTGAAAGAAGGGTGAAAAATTGAACGGCGAAATTTATCAATGTGATCGTTTAAATGTTAATGTCGATGAATTTTTCCTAGTGAATAAAAAAAGTATTTTTATTTGTTTCTCAAAAATTAATATTTTCATTAACACGATCATATTTGTTAAATTAACTAAAAATAAAAACTCATTAAAAAGAAAGTTTTTTTTATCGATGTAATAAATATAATTTTCGCGAAATATAAGATTAGCTAAGCGAGGCATTCAATCGGAAACAAATTAACCTACAACAATAAAAGGCATATTATCAGGGATATTAGATAATATATCAAAAATAATGTCAACGGATAAGTGAAAGGTGTATGTACTTATAACAAGCATGAAATATTAACAAAATGGCGGGCTGGCATGCGAGCGTCGGATAAATCACAGGCATATGTAAATGTTTTAATTTAACCTTATTTATCGTATTATTCAATTACACTCGGGACATCCGGGACTTGTGGCGGGTGTGACGTCATACTGGGATGTGATATTTTGCGCTTATTTCATTTTGTGATGAAATATTTTTTTATTGGGGCCAAGAATTCCAAGTATTAATAAAAACACAAGCCGAATTCATTGTGAGTTTCAAGAAAATACTTGTCAACATTGCATTGCGGCGTTAAAAAAAAAACACTAGAATTCGTTTCACGGGGTCCTTTATTAAAATACTATTTCCTTTAATTATGCAAGGATCAGCGAAAGCTTAACTGGCCGTAAGTAATGGAATCCTGGTACCAACACAAATGTATGGCAGTGAAACGTGGAGTTGACAAAGAGAATATCGAAGTTGTATTCAAATCACATATTAAATCTCTCAGACAAATGTGTGATAAAACTATGTACAATGGATATATGGATGGTGAAACAAAGAATAAATGTTAGGCTGAGATAAATATTATCGATGAAATATAGAAAGATAACTTTAGATGATTTGAACATGTGGAACAAATAAGTGAGGAAAGAAGAGTGAGATAAATTTATGCAACGAATGCAGTTAGAAATAGGAGCAAAAGACTACCGACAAAGATTGGCAAAGTCAAGAATTTCAAATACTTGAAAGTAGTCAAGAGTCGGAATAATTGGTGGGTATGCAAGATGAGATTCATGAAAGAGTTGAAGAATATTTAAAATGAAAGAGTGTTGTGGCGTTCTATTCTCTTTGCCTACCCTTGCGGTGGCGCAATGGTTAGTTAGTTGAAATATCTTAACAGGTATCAAGAGCTACGAAATATGTTTTCATGTTATTAATGTTTACGATTTTAATTTTAATTTAGTCAGTTTCGATAATTGTTAGGTAAAATGTCCAAAATAAAACAAGGTTTGTTGGATTAAACTCTACATTTATTAATATATTATTAGATTAAAACCAATATTTTTAGCTTTTCCACTTTATTTTAATTTGACCAGTGACCGGGTTTCGTCGTTACCGACATCATCAGACTGGTTACCGATATCATCACCAGTCTGATGATGTCGGTAACGACGAAACCCGGTCGCTGGTCAAATAAAAATAAAGTGGAAAAGCTAAAAATATTGGTTTTAATCTAAAAATATATTAAAAATGCAATTCCATCACGAAGTGTCAGTGGATAATATAAATCTATATTTACAATATTTATGTATATTTTAATACGTGACGCGTTTCGTCTTCTTAGGACATTATCAAACACATGAGTGTTTGATAATGTCCTAAGAACACGAAACGCGTCTCGTATAAACATAGACATAGATATATAACCCAACAATTCAATACGGAATTCTACCAACTGTCTGCAGTTACAATATGTAAATAAGTTTCGATAATATTTAATAAATAATATAAGATACATTTACGTCGTAAAAAAATAAAATCTTAAAAATAATTTTAAAATAAGTTTATCTTATTTACGTATTGAATATATATTGCTGGTTCACCTTATGAAAAGTAATAAATAATTTTTAGATTTAAAATATTTATTCACACTAGAAAAAAAACAATAAAAAAAATATCATAAGGAGAATGTAATTTTGATATTATATTTTCCCAGCCACTTGCGCATGGCGCGTTAGAGAAATCCCAGACAACCGTTCTCTCCCCGCCTGAATCCGTAACCTACCCGTTAGCAGCTATTCCGTACTCGGTGCCCGCCAGTCGTTACGCGGGCGCCGGCCTGTGATGACGCGTCGCGACGCTCAGTTGCCGCTTTCGCTCTTTCGATATTTTCGCGCCGAAAACATCGTGTCACTTCAGCGTGCTTCAGCTTGATACTTCAACGTACTTTGTTTTTTTTTTCATACCGCTCATATGATACATAACTAAAAAATAGAATTATTTTTTTTACTGAAAAATTATATTTAATTTAAAAAATATTGAAAGGCACAAAAACAAATAATTATATGAAGGGTCTATTTCTAATTTAAACTAAATCTTCTTTTGGTATTTTTAAGAAAAAAAAATACATAACAATTGTATATCATTAATCAAAAAAATTATGTTTTAAATTAAGGCATTATTTTGTTTCAAGGGTCCTGTAAATGAATTATTATATTATAATTTTAATATTAAGATTATTTTTGTAAAAAAATTTCTCTCTGATAATTGAAAATTAAAACCTTATTAGTAAGCCTATAAGAGATACGTAGAAGCAACACATAGTTTAAATAAAAAGTAATCATAGTCTCGTGCGAAATAGATACATTTTTATTACCTGTTGTCATGATAGTTTTAAAATAATTGTTACTCGTTCCAGTAAACAAAGATTAACCATAAAATTAACAAAATAATTTGGTCTTTCGTCATGAAATAAGTTTGATTAATTATACCTACAGGTGAATACTAAATATTGAGCCTTGTCAAATATTTTTATGACAATCAGCAACTTTTTTTTCTTTAAAAGTTATTTATTTTTATTTTGTGCATTAGTATGATATTTTTATAACATTAAAATTATTACCTTACTTTTTAGACCACTTTTTTAACTCAATAAATGTACGATACGTCATTCTAGGGCTCACAAAGAGCTTTAAATTTGCAAAGTTTGTCTTAAGTTGGAAGTATCAACCTCAAAATTCGCTGTAAACTTTTTTCGTTCTTTACAATTCAGAGAAGCGCCACTTGTATAAGAAGCAAATTGAAAAATTGAGTTTGATTAATTGTGTTTGAAAGTTTGAAGGCAGGCTTTAAAATAAGGATATTGTGAAATTTGTGCCAAATATTAAAAAGTTCTTCGGAATATGAGTTAGTGGGACTGTGAAGGGATGAAGAGACTGAAAAGAGGGGTCTGAAGATGTCTCGTTATGTGGTGATTCTCCTTCTTGGAAGCATTTTTACGAAATGTTTTGGTAAGCATTGGTTTTTCGTTATTTAATAAAATAAACACTGGTCTCATTTTTTATGAAAAAATACGATATAAAAACTTTTATTTGTTTAAAATGTTTTATTGAAATTATGTTTCTTATTCAAATATCAAATATCGACCGTAATATATGTAAATGTCGTCTACTCTATTGTTAATAAACTATGTACATACTGTATATATTTAAAAAAAAAAACAATTATGAAATAAACTCAAAAAAATATTTTATTTGATTGTTAATGTGCTTTGAATACCTTAAAAAGTCCTTTTCTTAATACCATTAACACATTTTGTCGGTAAAATTTTATATTTTTTAGTGGGTTGATTATTTGAGTGCTTAGAATATATAAAAATATATAACTATTCATGTTTACGAATTATATATTCTTACTTGAATTTTTAGAAATTTTGTCCAGATAAATATTGATATTTATTGAAAAAAAAATGGAAATATATTTTATCCCAAAACATTTTTTGATTTTTCTCTTTTGAAATGATTTTAATGTATAATGTATGTAAGTGTTAATACAAACTCAATTATCACCTATCTAGAAAATATCTGTAGTTTTGTAAACAAGTCGTGTAAAATGAAATAAAATTCAATAAGTGTTCAATTATTAATAATTTAAACTTGGTTTGCCATTTTTTTGTCTTAATTACAAATGGCGATTATACCCCTTCTAGGGTATATTATCGTGCTTGTATTATAGATATGTAAAAAAAACATTTTACAATATTAAATATTTGAAAATACATTTCTTGGTAGTACTGAATTTTTAAATAATAACTGTAGTTTTTTTTTCACAAATATTTTATTTGACCAGTGTTCGGATTTTGTCGTTGCCGACAAATACTGAAAACTCTGGTCATGACTGGTGAAATGAAATATATGGGGAAAAAACTACTGTTTTTTGTTTTATTTTAACTTTTTTTTTTGTTGTTGAATAGTTAGATTATTTAAAGGTATTATAATTTGGATATCTTGATATTTACCGAGATAAAAACTTGACATTGATTAGTTTATATAATAAGTTTTTTTTCAATTTTATGGCATACACCCACAATTAACAACCACAATTTTAGTTATATTATTATTGAAAATAATATTTATTTTCACTGAAAGAATCGCCAACTATTTTTTAATCATTTTAGAAATGTCAGGTTCACCGTCTTATTAGGTTTAAAATTAAACACTTTAATATATTTGATTAATTTAAAGTAACAAAATGTGTTTAAAAATGTTAAAATATGTTTTTTTTAATGATTTTCAAAATGGTCTAAAAAACAACCATGAGAAAAAAAAAATTTAAAATTGAAGCGTGATAAATTTTCACAGAACACTTTGTCACTGATGTCCATTTTCATTTGAAATTACCTCTATTCCAAACCCACCTGCTGCTGAAACCTTTCCTTAGTCGCGTTTGAAATGAGATCCTCAGGAGTTTTCCGGCTTTTACACGCTTAATGCACCCCCCTTCCCCGGCTATCCATCCCTTTAGAACGGAACTAGATCCCCCACCCGCCACATTACATTTTAAAGCTGTAAACATCGATTTCCGGTTATTTGTTATATCGACAACAAAGGATGTTCGCTTTCCGCGCTTTATTTTCTCCGCTTTCTGGAATTACGCGATGTCTTCTTGAGTCAGTGGTCCAACTGAAAGAAACATTTACGTCTTTGCAATAAACGACTTGCAACTTTTATGTATTTAACGTAAACACTGCCTTTGTGCAACTAATGAGATAGTATCTTGAAACGGGTTTATTTCCATACAAAATGAGAACTCAGGACGTAAAGATGTTTGAATTCATTTTTTGGTTGACAAAACGATGCTAAATTTGTTTAAATTTTTACCTATTGCGCAATTGAAGATTACATGTGGTACTCTCATTTTTCTCCTGTGACCTCTATCTGCACTAAACTGGTATCTAATATACATGTCGGATCAACACAAGGTTAACTTGATTGTTGAAAACATGAGGGAAATATCTAAGAGAATAGTAAAATATTTTTCAAAAGACACATGGTTCAAATGTTGGATCTCAAGTTAAGACATTGCTACTATTTAAGAGAAAAAATGAAGGAACAATATTAGGTAAAAAAAGAAAAGTTAGAAAAATCATAAAATCTATAAGTAGCTCTTGAGATTACTCGAAAAATAAAAAAATTGTAAGTGAACTGTTTTATTTTTTATTATTTATAATCATATTACCACGATATTCTTCGGTGAAATATTTTAGTAATAAATTATCTCTTTAATATTCGAGGACCGAAATGTTTATTTTTAAGAATGGTAAAAGTGCAAACCGTACCATTTTCGAATTAACAAAATAACGTTCATATTTAAAAATTATGTTTCTACATAAAATTAAAATAAATAAATGTCATCGTTGCTTTCATTAAATACAAAACAATTTTTCCCCAACTACGTCTAAGACTTTATATGTGTATGTGTATTATTGAGTGAAGATATTGAGAAAAATATTCTGAACACACCCCATGCCATGTTTTAGGAGACCTGCTTTACGCTTTCCGTCGACACAGTATTACTTTACATGTAACCTTTTGTGTTATAGTGAGCATAAAGCTCTATTCATGCTTCGTGAATTGAGTTATCAGTTTACATTGTTTCGAGAAGAGCTCGTTTTCAAAACGGTTAACAATTTTCAGGGCTTTCAGTGATGTTTTTCATTGAATTTTGACGGGTTTTAGGGCGAAAATTATTTATCACGTTCAAAATTCATGTCTGTCAGTATTTTGCGAAATCGTTTAAATTATTTTGTTTCGTTCTTAAAAAATATATTGTTTTATAAAACAGGGTGAAAAACGTCTGTTTTCAAACTTATAAAATATGTTAAATATCTTCCCATATTTCTTTCGGTAAAAGATTTTTTCGTTGTTCTTTTTATAATAGTGATAAATATTTACGTAAATCGTTTGCATGATTTTATTGTTATTTGAAATTTATACAAGTCTGGTAAGAACGCTGAAAATATACTCCATTTTTATGAGCACTTCGCAAGAATTACATAAAACCTATAAAGTAATATATTTAAGGCAAAATAATAAAACTCCGCTTTGATTTTATGAATTCATTTTTTGTTTAGCTTATTATTTATGTACATCTTATGTTTCTAGAAGCTTAATATTTTAAAAAATATGGTTTTATGATTTTTCAACAAGTTGCTATTTAGGATGAAATATTATTTAGATTTCAAGAGGCACTAGTCTCATAGCTTTTATTAATCAATAAATCATCGTGACACAAAAATAAAGAGAAGGAATAAAATCACGTTTGTTTTTTCTCTCTCCCTCTTTATACTCGTATTTCTTAATATTTTATAGTTCAAAATTATCGTTAGAAAAATTAGCAAATAAATTTAAACTTACATTTTTTAATGTTTGATGCATTTGTTTTATTTTGTGCTCGTATGGGAATCCATTTATTCTGTTCTTTTTTTATATTCATACATTTTATTTACGTTATGGTTTTAAAAATATTTTTATATTTTCTTAAATATAAACTTACATATATTTATGCATAAACAAATAAGATAAAATTTATGTTTTTGTACACCTCCATAGTGTAGTGCTATCAGGGGATATAATTTTTTTTAGGGCTTTTACCCTTGTATTATAACAATTTAACCCTGTACTAGTACAATCGCAGAACTGATCATCTAGGCTTTATAAAAGTAACGATTAACTTAATATTGCATTAAATTGCACTTTGATTCAGCGTATCATAAGTTGTGGATAAAGATAAAAAGGACATGTGAAAATTATTTGTTACAGCCATCAATCAATCAACACACATATTTTAAAAATAAAAAACAGATTTGAACATTTAATTTATTACTATTAAAAATGAAATATTTTGTTAGAAACTGCAATTTTTTATAACACGCTTTATTTAAACCAATAACATAATGAATATTGTTGTGTAACATAAACAATATCGAGTTTCCATAGAACCCACCTGCTTTGGAAGTCATTTTATTTTGAAATGCTGCAAACCACATCCATCAGCTTTATTAAAAATAAATAAAGCTTTTCGTGAATATGGGAGTACTTCTACTGACTTGATGTAATCGATTATTCAAAGCATTTTGGTTTTGAATATATAACGTTGGTATTTTTATTTTTATTAGCAGATCATAAATAACAAAGGAATATTATGAAGAGTTGCGTGATTGCTGGGTTTTACAAATGAAATTTTAAAAATAGCAAAGTAAATTATTGTTTTGTTTTTTGTTGTTGGTAGATAGTAACGAAAGGAAATAAAATATTGGAGTCACTTTACCACTTTAAAATGAATTGACTAATATGTATTTCAACAAAACATTAATCGGATTCAATAAAAATTTCTCGAATATTTATGTAACGCTTTTGTTTTCAATTACATTGTATATTAATTAAAATGATAACATTGTATTTAAATTTGTGTAATTTATACAAAACAAATTACAATGTCTGAAATATAAAGGGTCCGCCAAATAACTTTTTTTTTTGAAAATGCTATAAGTGCTATCGAGTGTAGCTTCGGCTGTGTGGCACGTAGCGCCGTCCTGTTGAAACCAAATGTTGCCAATATCCTCCTCTTCAATTTTTGTGAACAAAAATCCGTTCAACATGGCCCGATAACGATCGCCATTGACTGTAACGGCCACTCCTTGCTCATTTTCAAAGAAAAATGGCCCAATTATGCCTCTGGACCAAAATCCGCACCAAACAGTGACTCGTTTTGGGTGTACCGGCTTTTCAATGTATGCGTGCGGGTTTTTTGTGCCCCAAATACGACAATTTTGCTTGTTTACATACCCGCCAAGATCAAAATGAGCTTCATCCGAAAAGATGATTTTTTTGGCAAAATCGGCATCTTCTGTAAGTCGATCGCAGGCCCACTCAGCGAAGCGAAAACGCATTGGATGGTCAGTTGGCTTCAACTCCTGAACCAATTGGACTTTGTATGGCGTCATACCAAGGTCTTTATGCAAAATTCGTCTCAATGATGTCTCCGAAATGTTCAATTGTTGAGAACGACGGTGAATTGATGTTGATGGCGCTTCACGCACACTTTCTGCCACAACATCGATATTCTCGGGTGTACGCACTGTTTTTGGCTTTTCACGCTTTGGTTTATCGATGAGGATGCCAGTTTCTTTCACTTTTTTCACAAGATAACGAACATACGGAGCTGACGGTGCTTCTCTTCTTCCAAAAACCGTACGCAATTTTCGCACACATTCTGCAACATTACCATGATTTTCAAAGTAATGTCGCAATATTTCCCAGCGTTGTTCAAGCGTATACACAACCATATTCGCTTAGCGGAAGGATAAAACTAATTATCTGTCAAATCAGACATGAGCTAAGTGTTACCATTCACGAAATAAACACTAGTTGAAAAAAAAAACTTTAGATGGCGGACCCTATATAAGGATATTTTCAATCATATAAATTGTCATTTACTTAAGGTTTAAATACTCGAATATGTTGGAAGAGCATGTTGAAGAAAATTGTTTAGTATCTTCGAACGTTAGTGAATACGACCAACGTAGTGGTTGGGGTATTTGGACGAAACTGTCCAATACCAGTTGATCGCACAAAATGACGATGTTATTGTGATTCAGATGGTTGTGAATCCAAAATTCTACGGAGGAGTTAAAGTTTTTTTCCCGATAAACCCAACACCTTGAAGCAAGTATAATTGTTTTAAAGGGTCCACTTATGCTCGAATATGTTTGGGTTGTCAAAAGAACCTCGAATCCAATGTGGAGCTAAATAATGCTCGCGATTTATAATTCACGTCCGAATGTGTCAGTTTTTCATTGCTAACAAGTCCAGTTACTTAGCATGTCATGAGTCTGAATAAAATTTCATCACTACCAAATATGATTTTTTTTAAACTCTTTCACTAGTAGATTGTTTTTTATTCCTATGTTCTTAAGTGTCTGAATATATGAATTCAGTCTAAAACTCTTTAATGTCACTAAGCCATCCGATTCTTAGGAAAATTTACAAATATTTTTTAAAGACCCAAATTACAGTTATTTGACCATTGTCTATATTTGACACAAATGGATATGAACCGCAATATTCTGTGATTGAATTCTGTTAGAAACCTAAACTCTGTATTTAGGTCCCCAACTACTAACTTTATGCGTCGCATCTACCTCTAAGCATATTGGCGTTAACTTTATTGGCCAACATATTCGTATTCAAGGAAAGATAGGGGGAGGGGTGGTTTAGTTGTAGTTGGTACTATATGTTCTAACTGATTTCTTGAGTTTAAATTTTTAATGAAAATAACAAAAAAACTTTTTAGATCATTTTCAATTCTTAAATTATTGTGATAATATAATATCGGTGTTTCATAAAATCAATTACAACAGTAGACATTAGATTTATTTGATGCTAGAAATATTAAGTCACAACAATATTAGCTACATATTCGTTAAATCACATTGTAAATCCGTTTCATTTTTGAAATTGTTTAAATAAAATTGTTTATCTCATTATTTTACGTTAAGTTATGTTTTATCTCTTAAAGGTAAAGGATAAATTGCAAAATATTTACGAAATTTCAACCATGTCTTTTGATGTCTACTTGTAAATACACTAATCGGATTGTCGGTTTACTATATTTGTTGAATTTATAAACGAAATGATCTTATATTTTAATTTGCGTTAACATTTAAGCTTAAAATATCAGTTATAATAAAAGTCGGTATAATCCCAAAAAGCAAAATTACATTTTGACATTCGAGATTATTGCGCATTCTCACAATTTAAGAAACAATTTCAGACAATTGAAAAAAGTCTGAAATCTCTTTCAGTTATCTGACGTCACAATGCCTCTTCCAGTCTACTGCAAATGTCGTCTTTCTTTAATATTTTGGACACAAGTTTCCAACAAAGGAGGATTAAAGGAGACAAAATATTTATTTTTATATCGCGACAACTGCCTCTTCTCTCAGCGGGAGGCAAACTCCGAATCACGAATGTGATTGTATCGGTTTTTCCGACTGAGTGTAATTTTTCTTTGAACCTCTCATTTGTTCCCTTTGACATTTAAAGATTTTATGAATGTGTCATACTTTGAAGAAAACTTTAAGACAATTTCAGTGTTTAAAAATATGAAATACATAATGTTAAATCGATTGAATTTTAACATTTAAATATAATAAAATATTGTATAAGTAGATTGTCTAGTTAATAAACATAAGTAAAATTAATTTTGTAACAAAATTAAATTACTCATTCACGATTAGCTACAATACTTACTACGAGGGTATTAAGTTATTATTTTAAAATAAATATATCAAGACGAACAACCTTAACCTAACAGAGGAAGCCAAACAAGTAGTCGACAACGGAATCTTGGTACCAACCCTAACGTGTAGAAGTGACATTTAGATTTGGAAAAAAGGACACTGAAAGACTGAAACTAATAGAAATGCGACGACTCAGACGAATGTGAGGCAAAACGTGAATGAAACGAAAAAATGTAAAGCTGAGATATAAACTATAAATTATGTGTGGAAGGAATGCGCGATGACAGAATATTAAAAAATGTATAAAAAATTAAACAAATAAAATTTGAAATTGAGGCAAAAGAAGACCGAAGAAAACTTGCCATGTTCGATTATTTCTAATGCTTGGGCGTGGATAAGTCAGTCAGAATAATCGGCGGATATGTATAAGAATATGCGTGAATGTAAAATAGGCGAGGAATGTTTCCATAGATCGTGTGGTGTAGCGTTCTATTTTCTTAGCTACGGAAAGCGTCATCATTGTAAGATATTAAGTATTGTTTTATTATCATGCATTAAATCTATTTTTTGTCGGTTTTTAAAGTTTTATTATAATTTTATTTCATTACCATGGATTATTCTGGATTTTAATACATACTACGTACTACGACTGTATGGTTTACCAACGTTATTGAATATTTCAGATTTTTAAAAATCTTGAGGTTTGTTTATTGCTCTTACGAGTATGTTTTAAAAAAAAAGAAACCAATAAATATTTTTTTTAACTTTTTTCTATACATACGAGTATTTTGTCTGTGTCGTAATTTTAATATATTTGAAATCATAAAAATTCTTGACTGCATACTACAGGGTAGTAGATACGGTGTAAGGCTGTACTGTGTAAATTTACTACCAGAGTAAATTTAGCAGCGTTATAGAAACAGTAATATAGTATCGATCCGAAGGTTCCGACTTCAGCACGGAAGACAAATATGCAACTATAATTGCGAGCTACGTGAGCCGGTAAATTTCGCAAATACATACAGGATGATACAATTTAAATTTGAATACTCTTCTGGTTTATCAGACAAAAATATTAAATGTGCGAAAATTTCATTGAAAGTCATTTTGTTAAAAACGAGTAAATATATTATATGAGAAATAGCATCGGAAATTCGTGAAAACTGTTTTTTTACTAAATTTTGAAGTGAATAAAAATATTAAACACTTGGCTATTAAATGTTTAAATCCATTAATAATATACACATACGAGTAAAAAACATGATATTACTGATAAAAAATTAAAAGTAAACATAATTTGGCAGAAAGTAAGCATAACATTATATTTGATATAAAGTACAGAATTTTACCATATCGATGAATACACAAATAAAGTATTGTTAATTTGTATCGTGATTTTATGATTTTGCGATAATACTAAAATTAAAATTTTTTGAATAACTCAATGTTTAAAAATATGTAAATTGAATAAAGAATTTCGTTTCATAGTTGACTGTAAATTATTTTTTTCGACAATAAACAGTAACAAATCAAACATTCAAACGGTAAATAATATTTTTTCGGCCCGTCAAATTATATAAGTGGTAGATCTCAAGGAGAAAGACATCATTGATTTTTTGGGAATTGAAATGAAGATGGATTGGTAAGTATTATAATAAAAAAGGAGAATACCAATAGTGACTAAGTCACACTCATTATTAAATATTCGAACTCGTACCAGCTTGTATAAATTCTACACTGTTAATACGACCAAGTCTCTTGAGAAGAATTTTATATATTTATAAACATAAAAGAAAAACTTCATATATTTTTATAAGTTTAAAGGCTTGAACAAAATCCGTTAACGAATGCTGCCATGATTTATCAAAAATATCGCAGTACCGACGAAGTAATTGCATCTTTTTTCTAAACCTTATCCGCACCCAATGGTGCATAGGACACTGCATCGTATTGACCCAGTGTTCTCTTGATCGTTACTTGAAGGAAAGGTGATACATTTGAGCTTCAGGGACTAGTCCAGGGTAATATTAAATAAATGTTGGTGTTAAAAAATCACTTAAATTTATTTTCACCCCCTAGGAATCGAGCCTGGGACCTCCATCGTGGTAGCTAAACACGCTAACCATTACACCACGGAGGCGAAGGATAGAAAATTATTTTATGTTGTTTAATCCAAATCTAAATATCTGTTTTCATTTCATTAAAGAAACATCCTGTGACGCAGCAATCTATCGTAGTACTGCACAAGACCCGTGCAAATAATGATGTTGGCGATTTGTATGCAGTGTAATTTAAAATAAAATTATGCGCCACCTGTGAAACAACTATTCAACTTTACTGCACTTGAAAAAAGCTAAAGTCGTGCTGCGAATGCGAAACACACGAAAGCCTAAAGAAAATTTATTAATGTGTTACTTCACTACGTATTCCGGTACCTGCAGCCGCGTTCTGTAAATAACTCGGAAACTTGGTGACGTTGAAAGCTAAAAAAGAAGCAGAATAATTAAATATTGTAGGTACATGTTTGTATGGTATTTGACACAAGTGTTTATTTTTATACGACACATAAAAAAATTAAATGCTCTTTGATTATATGCAGATTTATAGTAAATTGATTTATGATTTTAATGAATTTTAATTCCTACGAAATATGTTTGATTAAATAATTTACTGATTTAATATTTTTACTTATATCTATACAGAATTATATAATCTTTTCATCGAAGGGAATATAGAACTCTTGGCGTTCTAAGGAGGAACAATATGTAGGTTATTGGCTGGCGAACGCTGCAGAATATTTACCGATTCTATATTTTATCATTATTCATAATAATAATGACAATTATAATAAAGATAATTTCCATTCAGTGCCTTATACACCCAATGGTGCATAGGGCACTGAATCGTTTTGACGCAGTGTTATCTTGATCATTACTTACATGAAAGCAAAGTGATTTCTCTTAGGCTTCAAGGACCATTAAACTACGGAGGCGGACATATTGTCAAGCAATCAAAATATTAAATTAAACACACGTATTGCTTTAATTTTTAAAGTGGTGTGTACATCGTATTATAAGAATCGTATTTAACGATATTGAATTCATTAAACATTTCCCTAGACCACTTCAGAGTACCTGTAGCGTCAGATATTTATGTGATTTATACTATAATATAATGGAAGATTATATTATTTGTTGATTCGGCTTCGTGGAATGACATGTTGAATACTTCATTTAAAATTAAACACTTGTTTAATACCACTTAAAAAGTTTTATTTCACACACGACTAGTTTCGAAAATAAACAGATGTTTTCATCTACAAGTAACAGTAAAATATATATTATAAGTGTTACTTTTCACCTGTATATGAAAACATCAACAACTGTGGTATTTGTAAATGCAATTGTAAAACATGGGTTATAACATTCTTTTCCACATTATTAAGACAATCACATATATCTTTTATAATTCTTCATATTTGTTTTGACTACTGGCGCCAGCTCCAAGACTGATTTGATATCAAAAATCAAAGAGACATAGACGGTTTGAATTATTGATTCTACCTGCATTATGTAGGCAATGACTGTTTCGCATTATTTTCCTACTAAAATAAGCCCGAGTCATGCACATTTCCTCTTCGTTATTAATATTGATGCTCCCATTATAGGGCACTCCTTGTTTGTTTCACATAAATCACTCCGGCCGGATTTTTGTGAAAAGATACCATAATTTCCTTGGTATATTTTTTATATCACCTCAAAGAATCTGGAAAAAAATATTTCCCTTTACTTTGCTGGGCTGTTAATTTTTCCTGTTGTCTAAAATAAAAAGATGTAAAATCGTGCTCTTAAAATTATTATCGAGGATTTTTATTATTTATTGTTAAAAGTTTCATCTTTCTGCTAAAAGTCCATAAAATAGAGCTTTATCTCTTTTAAACAAATTATTGACATTCTGTTTTAAATCTTTTATCTTAAGTTTTAAATAAGTGATTTTATTTATCAGTTTGGTTTACAAAAAAAAAACAACTTGTAAACATAAAAAAGTTAAAATATCAAAAAGGCTATAAAAAGAATATTAAAAATTCAGAATTCTTAACTTGTTTTTAATTTTTAATTTGCCATGACTCAAACATAAAATTGACTCAAATATTTTTTTATAGATTACCATTTATCGAATGAAATTATCCACCAATAAGCACGTGCATAAATTATACAATGAAAAATCAAGTAAAACCACGATTCCTTTGTACCAGCAAAGGGAAGAACCCGACATCCCTTAGAGCCTAGCACGCGGCACACACCCCCAGAAATGGTTCGTTTACTCAGAATCAATCCATATCACCCCCGAAGCCACCTATACCTTACCCCTGGTGTTTCAAAACAGGGTTTACACATCGCCGTGATTATATTATATTTTGTGTTATATTCAATTTTAACATGAACATTAAATTTAAATACAACTTCATACTTGCATCTCCCACAATCAACGTTTTTTATAAAATCTCCCATACTTTACGATTTTTAAAAATGATTATTAACGCATACCTAACTCTTGTTTTTAACTCGAATGTGAATCAAAAAGTAGGTAAATAATAATTTGCATGAAAATCTTAGAAAAATTAAATTATGTACCCATGTGAGAATATCATTTTAACTCATTTATGCCCTGTTGAAATTTGTTTAAATAAAAAAAATATGAATCTGATTTAAACACAAATAATAATTTTAAACCAGCTATACGTTTTACGAAAAGCTGTTCTCAATGTAAGATTTTGTAATGAAAATCATTAATATTGTATTGTTCTAACATTTTATTCCATCATCGACTGAATAAAATAATAACCTTTCATTTATTTATTTGGCAGTTAATTTGAAGTAATATCTATCCATTTTCAATTCAATGTTTTCTTGGTTAAAACCACTTTTTTCCGATATTTTTAGGAAAAAATTATAAACACTGAGTATACTTTAATTGAAAACTACCATCAGCTAATATAATAGCTAATAATTACCATCAGCTCTTGATAGTAAATCTTTTCCTTGAATCGCAAATTCACTTGAAAAAAGGCATTAAGATGATGTTGGGATGATATTTCTAATGTCAAGTCAGTGATCTTCATTCATTCATTCAGTCATTTTCATTAATTAAACATAACATTACGGTTCTTTTAAATATGTTCAATTCAAGAGATTCCCTTTTTTCGTGTGGCAACCATTCTCTGTGCAAACGCAGGCTGTGTTAGCTTATTCCAGACACGTAACCGTCCACTAAATTAGGTGCAGCTTAGAACCTGGACTAAAGAACCTGCGCAGGATGGGGTGAGAATATGAACATTCAAACGCGGTGAAAATTCTTTGAAAATGCACAGGTCGTTTGATATATTAAAATTGCTTGAATTTAAAAAAAAATCTATTTACCTATAAATCGTTTTAAAGTATTTTATATTTTTATTTTAGATAATTCGTGTATTTTTGTTATAATTTAGTATATTATTACAATTTTTCTATTAAAGTTAAAGTATCTTAAAAAATATGTTTAAAAAAAAAATAAGCCAAATAAACAGTTTACATTATTTATGCCTATCAGCGAAAGCTTAACTGTCAGTACACAACGGAGTTTTGGTTCCAACCCTAATGTATTAAATTGGAAAAATAAGGATGAAAGTACACCAAATTCAATTGAAATGCTATCTCTCTGATGAATGTGAGTTATGACGGTGTATGTCAATATACAGCATGACGATTTATATGATTATTAATCATGAAAACGATGGTGAATACTATACACTGTATTAACTGACTGCTTACACTATCCCATAACACATTTAAAAACCTGTAAATATGCAGGCCTCCATTTTTTATATTAAAATAACTAATTCATTTGTTTTGAGATTTCAATACACATCATAAAAATTAGCAAATATGTTAAAATGAAGTATTTTTGAATTTAGAAAATGACATTATTGTTATTAAAAGGGCGATATGTATAAACAATGTGTTACTATGTGCATTGAAAAAATGATACATTGTTTATATTAATTTTAATGAGTTTACCCAAATCAAATATTGTTTCTGGAAATTTTTTATGAGAAAGTATAAAACACATACGGCAAAAAATGTGTAATTTTTCTTTTATTTAAGCTGAATAATGTTCTGAATTTCTCGGCACAATGGATACCACACAAGTTCTCTTCTCAATCTCTAACACGTGGCTTGGTATGACGTGGCTCACTGTAACACCTCATATCGCTGTCCGCCACATTTATTCCATACAGAAGTGTTTAAAGAGCCGTCCGCGCGTGAGCCGAGTGGAGCCTGCGAGGACTTTAAGTGCATTACATGCCTTGATACTCGCGCAAGTGCCTAACTTTCAGCTTTCAGCAGAGGTTTTCTCAAGATTTCAAGGTGTTTCAAATTAAGATCAAAGAAACCATAAACACCCCCGTAAAACATGAATCAGAATT
Organism: Brachycentrus maculatus; assembly: GCF_059751285.1. Lineage (NCBI taxonomy): Eukaryota > Metazoa > Arthropoda > Insecta > Trichoptera > Brachycentridae > Brachycentrus > Brachycentrus maculatus. The sequence goes on along the minus strand of NW_028281683.1, from coordinate 12,010 downwards.
TAAGAAATCTAAAGCGAATGTGAATTTAAAAGGGTTGTTTTATAATTTTATCATATCCGAGTACATATTGTTACATATATGAGTAGATATAAAATAAACTTAGTTCTTAAATTTCTATACCTTAGAAATTTATCTATCAATTGCCTTGTTTCAATATTTAATCAATTTTAAAAAGATGAATAATTTTTATTTTATATCGAAGGTTACTTAAAAAATATACCAAAAAAAAACAAAAAATACAAGAAAACTCAAAAATTAAGTTTTCTCAAAAAATCTTCCATTAATTCTACATTTTATATCATGAAACTGATGGAACTGTTATTAAATATTCTTTTATTTTATTTATTGCTCCATTATAAATCTGTCACAAGTGACAATACAAATAAATATCTTGCCGCACATCATGCTAATTTATTTAAATATCTTAATTTATTTTGTTAAATTGACTATGTAAATGTATTTTACAATTAATTTTCTTAAAATCCAAGCTTAGTAACAAAGTAACAATAAAAAAATATACACAGTTATAATTCTTTTGGATATCTGAAATGATATATTGTTTATAAGTACTTTCCCAAATAATGATGGTCATCAAATGAATAAATATTCAGCATAGTTGGACGCTTAGTGTGGCCATTGCATGCCAATAACTTTACATAAATCATTAAAAACATAAACATGCTCGAAATCTTACTCTGAAAAACGGTTTAGTTTGTTTGTTTTTAATAAATTTACAACAAAAAGTAACAAATAATAGCAATTAATTCCACGTCTATATCTATTTTCATTGTAGAATGCTTTCACCCTGTTAAAGGAATGAACAGAAAGGTTTATGTTTAATCTAATACGTTGCAGCTCTTCAGATTTTAATCATTTAATTGTAAAAGCAAAGAATTGGCTTCGATTCAAGTAGAATCGCTGATGCTTGAGTCGATAAGAGCAAATCTTGGCTGGATGTTGTTATAAAGTAAGTTAAACCGCAGACGTCTAGAACACACATATTGCATTACATACGTATAGACATACACATGTGTGCGAGTACGTATTGAACGCAACATGTAAGGACGTTTTTTACTCCATCCCTCATGTCTAGATAATCTTTCAAAGAGATCGAGATATGCGATATTAAGCTGATTAAATTGAATTTGGTTTATGGTAACGGATAAAAATAATTTATTTTACGGGAAAAAAATATTTACAAAAAAGAGACGCATAATATAATACATACTTAAAACCGAAAGAAGTAATTTTTAAAAATCAGTACAATTTTATTTTGATGTGATTTTTTACTTTGATGTGATTTTGGTGCCTCTAGCTTACAGAGTAACAATATTTAATAACAGCAGTGATATTTTTAGTTTCATCCATGCAACAAAGGGTCATGAACTCATTACCATTTTTTATTAACCTTTTTAAATATGTGACAGAAAAACTATGGATTTTGTATATTTATTTAAGCGCAAATCTTTAAAAAAAATACACTTACTTCATAATGTATGTAGAATTAAATTTAATCCATTGTTTTATGCATCATTAGTAGGTACATAAATATAATTTTTTTTTTCAATATTGACAATACTTTTCTAGACAAATCAGCTGTTACAACAATAAATAAACTCAGAAAAATCACACATAATGTTTTGATTTATAAAAATAAGAATTCGTTAGTCAAAATGATTTTTAAAAATAATGGGCGTATATAACCTTCGTATTTTCTTGATTTATTTTGTGTAAAATGTTTGGAATTGTATCATCTGTGAGTTGGTATATTTTACGGCACACGTGGAGATAACTAATTTGTAATCGATCCCTCGGGATGTAATGTGGGGAGATAGAATGGCGCTTGCAATATGTTGTCGGCGATACAAAAAAAGATTGGAAAAATGATAGGAACAAAACGATGAAAGCTATTTTTCGGAAAAGTTCCAAGATTTTTCGTAAGTGCAAACGTATTGCAAACGACAAACCAATAATATCAATTTTTCACGTTGAGTTAGGAAACCTTTTTCGTTAATAATTTTACTCTCGAAATATTAAAAAAATATACACCTTAATTTAGAACAAAATTAAAAGCCACTGTGGATCTCCAGATTCTAGTACTGGATGTCGTGAAATATTGCGTATTAAAATATTTTCTCTGACAAATCATTGTAAATTTGTTCAAAAGGATTATTATACATCGAGGATACCGTTTTAAATGTATTGAGTAATCAAAGCATATATTTCATATTCTGATTGTGATACTATTTTTTTCTCATTTATTATTATCTGTTTTAAAAATAACAAATTTTGTAAAAAATTATCGTTGGGTAATTGGTAGATGAAAATGACAATGCAATCTTTAACCCATGCAAACCGTGCGTCCCTCACCCCGCCTTTACAAGATTTCTGATTGAATGTTTGCTTCTCTTAAAAACCGGGTACAAATGTACATACTTATATGCTCGATTATTTGGAGTATTGTGATTGAAACACGAATATTTAAATATATAAAACACATATTTAAGACGCGTTTCGAAAAGTCATTTAACACTTTACAAAGATAAAATAATACATTATTATTTATTAAAATATTTTATATCAATGACACGTCACTGAAATGACGTGTTTTGTATTTTTTTATTTACTTTAAGATTATATTGATATATTAAGTGAATTACAATATTTATATATAAATACATTTTGGATTTGTGCTTAAATTTTCCTACGTATAAGATAATGCTATATCGTGCAATTCTGTGTCTTAGTCTTCGAATTAGTTACAGAGACACAAAATAAACTGTATTGTTTTGAAAAATATGTATATATATATATTTTTTAAATATGATTAAACTAATAACAGTGATATCCGTGTAAAACGAATTAAGTAACCACATCCCTACAGTAGTAAATACGGACAAGAATTTTCGGATACATTCCTCTACTTTTCCACATCCATACATTTCAAAATCCATCCACCCCGATTGATCAAAGTCCTGGAATTTTAATTTCAAGTATCTGGTATATTTAGCAATACCATATTGTTTTCAGTATCTATAAGATCAATAAACAACAGATATTGCAGATATAGAGTGCAACTAGAAAAGAGATATAAACGATATACTAGAATGGCGAAAGCAGTACAATACGTTTACCCTTTATTGTATCATTAAAGTTTCAGTTTAAGTTTTAATATGATTGTTTTACGAGTCCACCGATGCCGATGTGCCGTAATGAGAGAACTTCCCCTAGTAAACTTTTATACTTCACACCATATCGTCTTATGCCAGTTGTAAAAATGTTCAAAGTACTTCAGGTCGTAAAGTACGCTAGTATGTTACTCTACATATCGTTTTATATATCTTGGTATGTTTAAACTTACTCACATGCACAATAAGTAGAATATAATAGTATAAAAAACAAGTTTATGAAAAGTATCATACGTGAATAACCTGTGATTCGTTTTATTTCGCAATGTCATTTTACATAAAAAAATTTTTTTTAACCAAAATTATGAATTACATTTTTTTCCCTTATTTTTACATAATATATTACATGTAGAGTAAAATAATATGATAAAATAATATGTTTTCTCTTTTTAAGTATACCATATGTATGTATTGTTGATCTTACTGTCATAAAAGAAAACAGAAACTGAAATCTCCCTTGTTACCAAAAGCTTTACGTTCGATTGGGTTGCAAGATGCCTACGGCGTACATCATACACATGTAGGCGTTTCGAAAAGTTTTTAGACGTGACACACCGGAACAAATCGCTTGCTTTGTTACAAACAACGATTTTTATTTGATGTAATACAAAATACCAGGTAGCCACAATGAAAAAAAATTCTCTCTTACTGAGGATCTAACAAAATACATTTTTGTACCCACGAAATCAGGTGACAGTGGTTTTAAAAATAAATAATGATTTATGGAGCGCCATTTCAAGATACCACCATAAAGATCTAAAAACCACTAAAAAAATTATCGTTGTTGCAAATGAGCAATGTAAAATATCTAAAAAACTTAATAATTTTTTTCTTGTAACGACATCCTTAAAATTAGGCTTTTCAAAACTTTTTTTCTTTATTTTGTAGTTAAATTTTGACGAAAGTCTTAACAAAATATCATGAAATAAAGTCAAAAGTTACACTAAACACTAAACATCCTGTCATAACTTCGTTCCTTACAATAATTGCAATATTTATTAGATATTCATTCATATATTTAAATCCTCCTACTCACAAATGAATACTTTTAATGCAATTTTTCCTAAATGTTTTTGTATTCATTTTGATGATCATAAATATCACTTCTCAGTCATTATTTACAAAGAAAATATGTTTACAAATGAAGAGCAATATAAATCATCATACAAACATATGAAAGCATTATGCATTATTTATTTTAACATTTCATTCTAGCCGTAATCAAACTTCTCTTCAAATTGTTTCAATCTCGTGTTCACTTTTTTATTTAAATATGATGTTTACTTTTCTAGTTTTCATCATGGTGAATAGCGTTTTTTTTACATATCATTTTTTGACCAGCCATTACTGTATTCAACTAAGATTTTCGTTCATTTTTTTTTCATCAATATCATCAGTTTAACCGTTATATATTTTTTTACTTTTATTCCCGGAACATCGAGAGTCTGCTGCAAGTGTTACTCCTACGAACTTATTGCACTACCCTTGTATATGTATAAACGAGCATGTTGCACAGAGCTCTTACATGGCACGTATGGCGAACCGTATCCGACAGTTCCAATATTCCGACTGAAAGGTTTCACGAGCGGGAAATCTCCGTGACATGTCAGACATTCAAAAGGAAACGGCTTACGTGGAATAACCTGGACGTTTTCTCCTACATTTTTCATTGCCGACTGCCATAAATGCATTTTACTTAGATTTAATAAAAAACTTTGATAATATACAATTTCAATTTGTTTTTGCATAGAATAACCCTGTTTTCTTTTTGTTAATAGTTTCTCATGATATTTTAATGATTTTTTTGCTATCTTGAATTGGATAAAGTTTTTTTTAAGACTAGGCATTTATAGTAGAACACTTATGATATCTTATTAGCTGGTGCAACGATCACTTTATAGAGTGTGTAACATTTACCTTTCATCCCATTGTAAACTACCATTTACCTCAAATTCAAAAAGTTGCGTATTATATTCCATTTTACAGAAAAATTTCATGTTTTCTTAGTACAATTAGATTTTTTATCAGGAGATTCCTCCATAAAATGTATGCAAAATTATTCCTAAAATCACTACACTATAGTGTAATGATTTTAGGAATAACAGGAGTTAATTTTTTTTAACAGGAAATTTTAGGAACAGTATACTGTTACTTTAATCTACCTTTTTTTAGATGGGAATTGCATTAATTATTCATCTTGCTTATTATGTACAAGGTTTATTTTAATGTACCTTGATGTACCTTAGGATAAAAATAGTGAGGACGTTAGTAACAAAAACCGAGCTAGGACACAAAATGCTGAACCCTCTTCTAATGGAACGGAAGCCCCATTGACGACAGTAAACAATTCGGTTACTCCTAAGGAGTTTTACGTGATTTCCTCCCAGCAATGAGCAAATGCAGACAAGTTACTGATTGGCCCACACTAGATTATTCCTTCTGTTCTCAACATAGATTAAAATAAAACATTTTTTTAAAATAAGAAAAAAAATCCTTGGTATTTGGACACACTCAGAATGTTGTAAATAAATCATATTTGTTTAAATTATTAATTGAAATGTTTTCTTCTCAGGATATGAGCCGCTCCCTCCGCGCCTAGTCGAGGAGCCCAAGGACACGGTGGTGGCCCGCCACCAGCCCGCCACGCTGGAGTGCCGCGCCGAGGGCGAGCCGCCGCCCGTCGTGCGCTGGTACAAGGACGGCGCGCCGCTGGCCGCGGGCGGGCCGGGCGGCGCGCGCCGCGTGCTGCTGCCCGCCGGGGGGCTCTTCTTCCTGCGGGCCACGCACGCGCGCAGGGACTCGGACCAGGGCGTCTACTGGTGCGAGGCCTCCAACCGCCTCGGCACGGCGCGCAGCAGGAACGCCACCTTCCAAGTGGCCGGTGAGTCGACTACTACCATCACTACCATGACTACTACCAACTACCCAGGGGTAGGCGGAAAGGATGGAACGCCACACTCTTCTGTCCTGACATATCGCTCACTCCTTTCAAGAACGTCATAAATAAAAAATCGTCAATTCTCAGTTGTGCATGTTGTGTTGTTTTTGCATTTTGAAGAAAAGGTATTGCTTAATTATTTTTTTTGTTGTAATTTATTCCATATGAATTCTATTTGACCAGCAACCGGGTTTTGCCGTAACCGACATCATCAGACTGGTGAATTAAATAGTTATTTTTTTCTATAAAATACAGAAATTCCGCCAAGAAATGTCAATAATGTAAATAAACCTTTAGTCTGCAAAAACCACACAACTGTCAATTGTCTTTATAAATAAGTCCGCCTGTAGTGAAATGCTTAGCACGGTGGCTGCCGTACTGGAGGTCCCGGGTTCTACTCTTAATCTGTACTACCCTGGGCTGGTACCTGAAGCGGAGGCCTGGAGTGAAGGCCTCATGTGTTAACGATCAAGATAACACCGCGTTTATATGATGCAGTACTCTATGCACCATCAGGTGCGGATAAGGGTTTGAAATGAATGAAATATAAATAAGAATGTAAATGTCAGTTTGCTCAAAATCTTAGACCATCAAAAGTAAACCACCGATTGCTTTGAAATTTTGATACAACTATGCATTTAAATACCCGCGTCTTTTTATATACCTACAAGTGTTTGTACCTGTGGCAGATAAAGACATGCTATTTTATTTTAAAAACATTTTACAGACCGCAATGGCAGCGCTATGTGTTGAGTGTAATAGCAATATGTGCAATAGAAAACGTTGCTGTATATTGGAAAATCATTAAGGGGTTTAAAGTTTGAGGTGAAATATATTTAATTAATTTTTTATTTTTTAAAATAACACAAAGAAGTAATTCTAATAAAATAAAGGCTCATATAGGTAAACGAAGAATAAATTTAATGTCAAAAATAATCATATTAGCTGCCGAAAAAATATGTCTTAGTTTTCCTCCAATATGACTCAGCTAAAGGCAGGACTTCCCTAAGTTGCAAAACGGGTATGGTAAAATGAATGAAGATGACGGCGCGGGAGAACGAGGGGTCTGAAGAAAATTTAAGTCAGGGGGGGGGGGGATTTACGAAGCAGCTGGCTCGGGTTGTTTTCTTTAGGGTTTGTTCGAGGAAGGATTTCTTATGAACAACTCGTAACTGGGGTCACGTTCACTTGTTATGTTTGACTGTGATATTGCCAACTTTACATTTTAATCTGTTTCAAAGCTTACTAAGTGACATTTTGTGGTATAAATTTCGTGTTATAATTTTAAAACGATAATAATGAAACCTTCCTTACTGTGTTTCCATTATAAAGACGTGTTATAACACTGACTTTAAACAATATTCATTATATTTTATGTATCCATAATATAATATAATAAGGTCAAGTTTATAAGGCGGGTTTGTGGTCCCGCGAAAGGGTTAAAACTTATATTCAGCCTGGGGCTCGAATTCCTTTACAAAGTTTTTTCCTTATATCCAGTAAGTATTCAAATAAGATAAATAAGTAAAATATATGTTAAAGCATTTTACAAGCAAAGAAATATACAAGTACTGAAATAACATTTTATATGTTACAACAATTTTTACCTATGGCATCATTTAAATGACCATTTTTTTATTCGTTGACATAATATTTAATTTTATACACGTATGATGATTTACAATAAAATAGGTTTTTTTCTTTCGATTTGTATCCAATATGAGAGTATCTCCTACATGTATTTGAGTTTAATTCTCACTCTACCACAACTTTTTTCTTATTGTCACAACCAACCGCTTAGGCCTACGGGATAAAAGTATTGAATTGCGTATTTTGTGTAATTTTGAAGTTTATTTCGTATAAACTAAATGAACGTTTAATCATTTTACATGTAAAAAAAACTAACTAACTAACCATCACGCCGCTTCCCATCAGGGGTAGGCAGAGAGAATAGAGCGCCACACCACTCTGTCCTTGCAAACATTCTTCGCCTCTTCCACGTTCATGCATCTCCTCATACATACCCGCCTATTGTTACGACTCCTAACCTGACCACTTTCAAGTATTTGGCATACCTGATCGTGCCATGTTTTTCTCGGTTTTCCTCTGCTTCTTTTCCCACTAACATTCGCCTCATAAATTTGTTTTACCGTTTTTTCCTCACTCATTCGTTCTACATGTCCAAACCATCTCATCACACCTTTCTTAATTTTATCGATAATGCACATTTTACATGTGGTGGAAAAATTCAAGATTAAGCACTGAACATAAATCTTTTTCAATGATTGTTATTTTAAATTTTATTGCTTTTTTATTTTCATATCCATTTTCTAGTAAATTCAGACTTACTTACGTCTTCGATAATAAACATTTATTTAGTGGAACGTTTAAATTTATACTTTTCCAATAATCAGAGTATATTGTTCGCGTAGAACATTTTTCTGGTTAATGTTTTTATTATGAACTCAGAATCGATTCGAGAAGACAATATTTGGGGCGTAATTGCTCGTTAAGTTGATACATATTCTAAATTTACATAAACTTTCTCCAGGAAAGTCAGAGTTTAACGGTTTTTATGGGGGAATGTTTTATATCAGTTTAAGAAAGCAATTTATTTTCTAATCGTATCACGAAATCAAATCGGAAAGGTTTTTACGGAACGTAAAATTCATGCGAAAATTCCAGATGGCAAAAAGTAAAGGTTTTTTTTTTCAATAGCTTTTACGAGATTAATCTATCATCGGATAATGTGCGAGCATTTAACTATACATGGTGTTGAAGTTTCGATCTGCTTTTTAGAGAAGTCATCATCTCATTACTCTTATAGACAAGCTTACATACAAGCTTAGAATACATTGAGCGCAGATCCATTTGGTTTCTATCTTTTAGTGTTGTCTATATGTCCATTGTATTTCCTATCAGCCAAGTATTAAGGGATAATTCGTTCATTGTTGGTTTTTTATCGCTTGTCAAACTGAAGGAACTATTTTTTTATTTACAATAACCATGTTGGCTCAGGATTAAACGACCCTTCTATAATATTACCAAGTTTACAATTCTCACTATATCCATGGTCGCTAGGTTGAAATTCTGAAAATACTCGCTTGCAGTCATACCTATACGCGAAGTCATTTTCATGTGTACGTTTTATCATAAGATCATACGAGAATGATGCTTGAAAATTATCTAATTTTAAAAACGTTTTTTAACAATCGTAACGTATTATATGTATAACCGTATTCTGTTGTGTTATTTTTATGAGGTTCAAATATTATTTTAAAACACTTTAATTTGCACCAATTATAAAAATATAATGAATTATTAGTACCAAGATCTTTGGCACGTTACTTATTTTTTCATCAAACATATAATACAAAACAATAATGTGCCCTCACTGAATTTTCTCGTGTCAAATTACTCTTTACACAGTTATTTTTCTAATTTGAGGATAGGTGCTCAAACTAATTCTGCCGATTCAGTATTAATATTCTTAAAAACTTAGTTTTAAAAGAAAATAAGTAATTTTGGATTGAAAAGTCATCAATTTTTTTTAAATATCGTATACTCGTATTGAACCTCAGTAATTAAAAATAAGAGAGTACAAAATGATACGATTTTTGAATTCATTATAAAACATTCGTTTACAATTCAAATTGCAAAATCAACCGTAAAAAGTAAAATTATTTTATTAAATTCCATAATTGGATTTCCGTAGCCGGATTGCATAAACCATTTTTACATGAACCAAAACAATTTATTTTACTAGTCTATTTCTGGTTAGCAAAGGTCGTGTAATTTATTTTAAATTAAACTTGAAATACTCGTTTATTCCATATTGCACGTACACTCAATCTGACTAGCGTTTAATTAACTTTCAAAAGAAAGTTATATTTTAATTCGTATTTGAGTCAGAGTCGCACGAATCGTGTGTCTCAAAGTAGTGTCTCTAGATTCAAACAAACTCAGACATAACCTGATCCTATTTTAAAACGCAGGCGTTTGTTCTTTGAGGCTATTTTTTATCCTTAAATTCTAAATATTTAAATACGGTTTTCGGTTATATAGTTTGTAATATTTTTTCACATTATGTTTGAACATAGAACATCATATTCAACACAGATGTAGAAAAATATGAGGGTCTGGCCATTTACAGGTTTATTTAAGTGACCACTTTACACATGTGTAACATATACCAATTCTACCTATGATTGACCACTTCACAAACAAAAGTCTTGAATCTTCTAGATATATTGATCAAACTCAAACACACAGTGTGCGAGAGTCACTAAAGATGTAAAACATAACGTAAAAAATAACTCGTAATTGGAAGTAATCCCGATTTGTGAACAAATATCTGGACGCACTGTCTATGTGTGTATGTGTATTTATTCTGAATAAAAAGTTTGCGAGGCAATGCAGCACTCACGTACTCATACCTACACATAGTCATGTATATATTATCATTTACCCATAATCCTTATAATATTACAAGTAAACTTGTATATTACGGAGGTTGTACGCATACAAGTAGATTCCAGCCATAAAGACAATGTCCAGAGCTGAGCAAAGTACCTTGAAGGGTTGTTTCAGTGAAAGTTACACGAAGTAAATGGCGCTAAGTGAGAAGGGGTGGCATGTCGCACCTGGGATAAGGGTGTACTATCGATATACCCCCATTCGAGTGTTCTCTTATACCCATTTCGCCCCGCAGATGTTCACTCTACTGACTCTTCAATAAAAGTCTAGATTGTTTTCAAATCATATTAAAAATATATTTTTTAGATAAATAATTGAAATGTCTTTTTATTTGCTTAATTTATTTATCCTCTTCTACGAATTTGTTTGAGTTTCCTCCCATCTTTGAACAAACCAAAAACAGGTTGATAAGATAGTCAAGGTTTGTACCATCTTAAACGTATTAAAAATGAATGGCCACACAGTGCTGTTACAATAGAAAGATAAATAAATGTGTTATTCGTTAAGATGTTAAATCACAGTTGAAATTTGATGGCTCTAGCATTAATTATTAAACATTTTAATTTTTAACTTTTTTAAATGTATAAGTACTATGTAGTTTTAAATTTTGTAAATTATTTCAGGAGTGAAATCTTCCCCCTTTTCCAAAACTAGTGATGACGATTAAAAACCATGAATATATAATTCTTTTAACAAAATTTAAAGAAGAATAGTCTTCTTGATTACTTAATTTTGTCAAAGTGTACTTCCTAATAAATAAATTTTTCTTATTTATTTTTTTTAAATAACGTAAAAAGGTGCTAAAAAGGACGATTTATAGCCCGCTCCATTAACTACATGGACTTTTACAAACCTCTGTCCATACCACACATACACACTCACACATATAATAATTTTATATATATATATATATATATATATATATATATATATATATATATATATATATATATATATATATATATATATATATATATATATATATATATATATATATATATATATATATATATATATATATATATATATATATATATATATATATATATATATATATATATATATATATATATATATATATATATATATATATATATATATATATATATATATATATATATATATATATATATATATATATATATATATATATATATATATATATATATATATATATATATATATATATATATATATATATATATATATATATATATATAATATATATATATATATATATATATATATATATATATATATATATATATATATATATATATATATATATATATATATATATATATATATATATATATATATATATATATATATATATATATATATATATATATATATATATATATATATATATATATATATATATATATATATATATATATATATATAT
>NW_028281682.1:0-39507 GCF_059751285.1 Brachycentrus maculatus | reverse complement strand
TCCCAACCCCAACCCCAACCCCAACCCCAACCCCAACCCCAACCCCAACCCCAACCCCAACCCAACCCCAACCCCAACCCCATATTGATTATTTTTAATTTGACTGCTTATTAATAGAAAATTTTAAATCTGCTTCTTCATAAGTGTTAGGCTATGATAGATATCTATGATAGATATCTTGGTATTGAGCAATAACATGCAGGACCATAATATAAAAATATAGTAATATTTATTGAACTCATTATGGGTAGCTGCTTTAAATCTCAGAAAGAACAAAAATATGAAGAAAGAGATCACAAAAAATCTGGTTCTTAAATGAATATACCAGTGGAAGTAAAGGAACCGAAGGTAGTGATATTATTGATAGAGATAGATTGAGGATAATAAAAAAATATTCGTATCGTAAATCGTATCATAAGAATGGTATTAGGGCTCTTTGCAGCGCGATCCAATTGGTGTCTTACCTAGAGGCTTTCAATCATGAGATAGTTCATCCATGACGGCTCCTACTTGGCTGATTTAACGGCTAATCTACATTAATAATATGTATTTAGCGTTAGGGTATACTATATAGTATTGCCTAGTGTACAGTGTAGTGTATAGTATAGTATATATATAACATAGTATTATAGTATAGTGTTAGAATTTCGATAATATTGATTCAGAATATTTGCATATAGAATATACAAAATGCACCGACCATCTCACATCGAAGACCAACACTTCTATAAAGTTATGCACCCCAAATCGAATGAAATCAGCAGCTGGAAGTTCAAAGCATATCGGCAGAAATGCGAAATTTGGCAGAACATCCATAACCATTGTATTGCCGAAGTCTACTCAACCAGGCTCGACATCAGCCACGAAGCAATCATACACAATAACAGGTATCAGTAGCATGTCGTAAATGTTGTGGGCTACTCTCAAAGTTAAAATGCTAGCAGATGTCGGATTTTGATCGAAAGGGTCTCTAATAGACTCTCGGAGTGCAACCATCTCAGTGAAACGCAGTCCTTGAAGATAATGTATGCCATATTTCGGGGTCTTGAGGAACTGGCGCCATTGTTTGGGGTATTCAGAATCTAGGAAGACTGTGTATGTTTCACAGACAGCGGCAAGATTAAAATTTGGGTGAATTCAGATTTGAGCTCAGCTTTTCCCTTGCAGAGCTGCAACAATGAGGATATCGATGAAGCCCATAAGTCCATTATCTGGGGTGTGATTGGAATGATGGAAAAGAAGTGCTTCAATGAGAACATCTTCCGCAATCTCAAACGTGGCGTCGAGAACAACAAGATCAAGTCATACTCGCATGCCTATCGCGAAGTGCTCAAATCTGCAGATCTCTTATTCATCGACATCGGAGAGAAGCCCACAGAAAATGACGACCATCGACTATAGCCAAGTTCTGAGAAACAACCCCCAAGTCCTCTGCTTTACAAACAAAAGTAATCAAATTCCTGCCATGCATCAAACTCTCCATATTACAGCCAACATGCGAACAACTCAAAAGACCCAAGACAGCGCTAGAAGGCTACTGATTTTTATCGTTAGGCTGCTGAATCTGAGAGTAGCTCCTTGCGAACAAGTGATAGATTGAATAGGCTTGGCTATTATCAGCTCCACGAGGCTCAGGCTAATCATGCGAAATATGAAGACTCGCGTTCAAGTAGCCACAGTGATCAAATTGAAAACTCCCTAAGCAATAATCTTCCACAGATTCCTCCTTTGTCAATCCAGTAGTATGACAAATGCACGGCAATGCATCGAAGGTATAAGTCATTTTTCAATAACTTCCCTATCAAATAAGAATTCAGGAAAGTAGACTTATTCACAGCTCCTTCAGGCTTTTATAACATCCAGAGTAGCCCAGCGACAGATCGGAAATACGAATAAGTCAACCAAAATCGTACGCAACCACAAAACTGTGAGTGGAGTCGAAGTGCCCCACTCTCCCCAAGGGAGAACATTAATGTGCCCAGCAAAAGTTTTGCGAAGAAGCCTGTTATTCCAGAAATCAACACGAAGGTACTGACTGAGAAAATATATATGCATCTCAACAATAGCAAGATGGGAAAGACTTGCCAGTTCAAATCCCAAGCCAACAGATCATTGGAGAAACCAATTCCAGTAAAGTAGCTGAAATTCATAAAGCCCGAACACTAGCAGCCAGTCGAGGACTCTCTCTACAAGCTCAGCGACTCCGAGAACTACTCAGCAGAGCAGTCAGACTACCGATCCCGCAACCAAGTGGACGACAGCTTCGCAGCGCATATCCGGCAGTAATCAAGAGACATCCAAATCAGCAAAGGAGAATTCGAAACATTCGGGCTGCTCGACGGACTCAGCGACAACAAGATAGATAAATCAGAGAACTCAGGGCTGCTCGACCATAGTGGCTCCAACTGCTTTATGGACTTAGACGTGGATGGCATGGACCGGGAAATACGCAAGAAACTCTAGAGGAAAAAACAAGGCAGAAGCACCAAGTATAAGACAAGTCTGGCAGGCATCATGTGCGAAACGGGGCAGGCACCCAAGGTCGGAAAGGAAGCCGCCAATTTTAACTGCCTGCACAGAGAGGGTGAGCCCCTTTATACCATAAATTAAGAAAACAGTAGCAACTGCTATGACACCATCAATTACAACTCCAAAAGAGCTCCCCAAAATCTGTAAGAGTAATTTGCGCATGTCTTCAGCAACATCCGGAGTAACAACTCCGTTGATGACTCTAATTCCACACAAATCTAACAAGAGTCAAGCTCCTACAAATAAATCAACTAAAACTCGTCAATGAATGCTTATCAAAATAACCAGGGCTGTAATGAGGCACAAAGGTAAGATAATCCTCGTTCTCAAAACTAGAGAAACAACTCTCTCAAATAAGCATGTCTCCCCAAGTATGTGAGCAACAGCGTGAGTCTACAATAGAAGCAGCGTGTTATAAATCAGGGGACAAATGAAAAACTGAGTCACTTCAAGAGCAACAGGAATGCTTAGAGTGGACAAGAAAACTATCCAAATCTTTCAAGGTTGTCCCTACCCATTAACTATCCTGAAGATAGCGAGAAGAGGAAGCAGAAGTATGTAGCCCCAAACACCACAAACAACACAAACAACACAAACAACACAAATAACTACGTTGAGATCATAAAGAAAAATGCAACACAACCCAAACAAGCATGAATAGCTCGCTTTCCAATTCATTGAGTAGGTTTCACCACCTTGATCAATATTTCCACAGTTCACAAATAGACTAATTATAAATATAATTATAACAGTAGCATGCAAACCTGTGGGTGCTGAGTGTGTGTATATAGCAGGATAAATAATATTAAATATTGATATTATAATAGCCACATATAATAGTATAATAACCACAGATATGCCCAACCTACTTTGGAGAACACACACCCGCAAATACGGCAAGGACAGCAGGCAATGCAGACAGTGCACATGCAAGGTGGGACTCATCCGCAAATATGACATAATGCTCTGCAGGAAATGCTTCAGGGAATACGCCAACACGATTGGGTTCACGCAGACCAGATGATCGATCATCATTTAAATATATTTTGTCATCTTTTCATACATTCTACATGTCATCTCGAAAGGCTGGCATATTCATATCCATATTCATCACCCTATTTATGTGCATGTGTATTTTCATGTTTGGATTCGCGTTAGGATTGGTAAAACGGCATTGGCTGCAAATGTGTTGATGCGAGGGCAGATGAGTGAAGAGGAAGGACTATGAAGCTGATTTAGATAAATTGAGTATATTCAAATTTGTCTATGAAGGCTTGTCGATAATTAAATGACGAAAACGACAGAGAAGCCGGTTATAAATTAGTAACTGAAGCAATTGATTGATTGCATTCTCTGACCAGATAACGCGACCCCTACAAAGTGCGGGATAATGACTCCGGGCAAGCATTCGATATTGATGACAGCATGCAGATATGAATTAATATAGATCATAATTTATCGAGTCGTGTATCGTCATAATCTTCGGATTTGTGATTACACGTGATGTCGATACCCAACCCTAACTTATATTTAAAATCTTATTTTTCGTAAAGCACGCGAGGCTGTTTGTTTTGTTCCATTTTGCTTATTGATCCTTATTACATTTTAATTTTGACTGATGATTTAATGTGATATTTAGCTTTACTGTTCGCTTACTGAATTTTGGTGTGTTTACGGCTATGGTTACCTTTACTTGTGAAATACAGTCGGTCCTTACTTCTTACTTCTTTCTTTCTGTGTTGTTTGTTGTTTATACTGATTTTATACAAAGTTCTTTTTTGGCTTTTATTGCTCTTATGGCTTCTGATGCTTTTGGTGGAGCTGATACTGGCCTGCACATTACGCATATTAAGGGTTTTAGGCATAACTATATCATCTGTATGCGAGTTGAAATTGGGGTTTGTTTCCAGATTTGCTTTTTTCATGTGATAAGCATGATAAGTGTAGTTAGGGTGTTCAGGATGGTGAGTATAAGTGTTTCTCATGTTCTAGTTCCACTTGCTATTAACTATCGTTTCATATTAATTTTCTCCCTGAACGTTTTGTGTTTGTTTTAATGGTTTTCGAATTTATTTGTAGCAAAGTGGGCTATTGTAATATCGGAGTACATTTATGAGTTTTATTCTTCCTATGGTTACGAATAACGTACTATTTTCTACATATAGGCCTTATAGTTTTTGTTGAAGGAAGCGATCATATGCGCGAGGTAATTGTGAGCTCCAGGTGCATTCTTCTCAGCAATTTATATGGCCTTTAAGTGTAAGATCTTGCATTTCATTATCTCTGAATCGTTACTCATTGCGAGATGCTGATGGCAGGATGTGAGGATATTAGGAGTGGAATTTGAGTTCCTGTTGATTTCCTGGTAGCTTTTGTTTTTCTGGAAGCGCATTTCGGTGGAAGCTGTGAAGAGCCCCACGAGTAGCAAATGGCCAACTCTTGCATTTTATGGTTGGAAATGAGCAAATATGGGTCGATGGTTTAGACTCTCCGAATTATTATCGGCTTCATGATCATCAGCGAGCCGATGCTGAACTTCTATATCCAATTCGGTATTTTGTTCGCAATGCCCAGTATATTCCTCTCATTCTCATAATACCTACAGCCATGGTAGGAGTTTGATGCATTGACTCCAATTTTTAAAGTGCTCTTCATAAACTTCTCATTGTTCTCATAGTTAATTTTCCATGCATACAAACTGGATCTAAGTTATAAATACAATTACACCAGCTACTTCAGTTTGTTTTCCTAGGCTTCGTGGCCCTCTTCCGCCAATGCAGTGATACTCGTAAATGAGAGCAACTCTTGGATTTTGCATTTGCCTGTGCTTATGATAATCCCTCTAAAGTCTATTTGTTTGCTGTTTCTTTATCGTTTGTTTAGTTTGGCGTAGTTAGTCGATAACTCTTTCACAATTATGAGCAGATCACTGAAGATCAGGGAGAGAATCCTCAGCATTTATAAACAGCCTTCGATGGCATTGATATGCTTGCTGACCTGTGAATATGCGACACTCAGCTGTAAGTGGATCTTGATCATTTCTAGCTGATAGGATATTCGAAGCTATCTGTTAGAACAAATGCTGGCATCGTTTATGATTGTTCTGTAGTATTGGAGAAAAGTTTCGAGGCCTTAAATTGTGGCTTGTTATTCATCGATTCTGAGTCGATAATTGCGTACTGGAATGCAGCGAGTGCGTAGTTATAGTGCATTAGAGCAAGGGCATAATATTCACTGAGGGTAGACTCACTGTTTGATCCTGGTGAATGCCTTTTATGCGACAATGAGGTGTTGGAGGAGGGCTATAGGGTTGGTTCTTCGGTGTGCTCCTTGTTCGATTTCGAGGAATCCTGGAGTCTGTCTGGATTCTAAATAATATATCAGTAAATACTTTACAATGCCATTCAGCATAGTGCGTGATTATCTTGTGTGAGGCTTGCATGCAGAATTGACCTGCAATTGGATTAATTGCTTGGCAAGTTAGTAAGCTTCCCGATACTATTTAGACTGCAACATCGGAACTATCTGAGCGTTGTTGATAAATTGAATGTGACTGTTTTTGTGTGGACGTTCCAGCTTATGTGGTTACATTTTCGAACTTCCTGAGTTTTCGCCAATGATAAAATTATTATATACAAGCACTCAATCCAAATTCCGGTAGTACTCCAACTTTAAGAATATGAATATCAGAGAGTCCTCAGTGTCCTATTAGTTTCAGTTCTGACATAAATTTGCTTTTCATTCTCCAACAAATCCTTCAAATCCTGAATCTAGTGGTTTTGATAGTCATATAGATGGCCATTGATACGATTAACCAGAGATACAGCTGACTCTTCGATTTGTAGTTCACTCTATTTATCGAAGAGGGCCCTCAGCTTTCTATGCAAGGATAATTGTTGAATACTATTTTTCTGGATCATTAGTTCTTTGATGAAGGGCAATCCCACTAACTCGGTGTAGCGCATTGTCTTGGTAACTCCAAACTCGTTGAATATAATGAATAAATCTTATTAGTTGCGATATGCATAGCCGACACTATCAATTTATTATTAGAGGCGGAACATCGAATCATAGTAGCACTTGATGTAGCCTGAAACTGTCAGACATTAATGGCAGTCGTATTTCATGAACAAGTAGTCCCCTGAGTCGATTTGTTTCATGACTATGTCGTCGGCTTGGAAGCCCCAGCTGATGCCAAATGAGTCATTGGTGAGTCTTGATGCGTCTTTGAGATTGCCTGCACTTTAGGTGGCAATGTACTCTTTGTTGTTGGAATCTGTGCGGTAATATACATATCCGAGTGAACAGCCCACGAATATGCTTGATGATATTGCTATAGGGATGACTTTATTCCTGATGAAGTTAAACATGAGATTGCTTTGTTGTGATTATGTTGTGATTATGTTGTGATTATGTTGTGATTATGTTGTGATTATGTTGTGTTATGGTGATTATGTTATGATTATGATTATAAATAAGGATATGACAATAATTAGATAATAAAAGAAATATGGGAAATTATGTAACACATAAAAATAGAAAGTTACAGATAAACGCAAGAGACCAGGCCTGCGTCTGGAAGAGATTAAAGAGAGGAAGGATAGGAATCAGAAGAATAATTGCAATTTTCATCTCTATTGAAATAAGATTAGAGAAAAATGCTATGATGATATAATTATGAATTAATGATATGATGCCTAAACCATCAAATAAGTGAACAGCATGAATCCTTAGAATTATTCGAATTTGTATCTGTTGTTTACTTCCCGATAATTTAAGTCTTTACAGTCCCTTTGCCTTTGTTCTGCTCCTGGGTAACGAAGCCTGCATCGGGAACATTGTTATAGATATGCGAAGCCTGATTGGTTAATGTAAGGGATTTAGTTGTGTCTATTTTATCAATTTAATTTTTGGTTTAAGGATATATGTTTCTGTTTCTTCCAAGTTAGTGTTCAGTATTGGGGACTACACTTTTATTCAAATGCTAGATTTCTCTCGTGGGTTACTTTATGACTTATTATTGAACTAGGACCTTCTTTTAAGGAGCTTCCTATATTTCATTGTAAGTGTTATTATTTTTTGAATTGTTTTGGACTTTGTTGGCCATTCTGGTAACAATTTAGTTATACACAGCTTCTTCAATTTTCAGATAGGCTTTTGTGCCTTATTATATTTTCTCATGATTGCAGCTGGCCCCTGTGCATTGCTCATTATAGTAATAATTCCTCGAGATTTATTTGCCAAAGGACTCAAAAACAATGTCAATGATACCATTCGAAGCATTTTCAATGGTCGAAGATAACTGAAGGTTGTCTGAGATTTCGGATTAAAAAGTAAGAGCAGTTCGTTCAGGAATGAGTATTTTGAGGCAAAACTTAGTCATATCAGTGCTAATAAAATATAATTATTATTGATTAATTTGAAGCAATGCTCTTATATTATAAATCAAAGATAAGAAATGTCAACTTGGTTGTTTATTGTCTGTTGGGGGATATGCCGACCGTTATAATTCTCTGAATTTTTATGGCTATTTATATTAATGTTATCATACATATTGTATAATATCTATCTATATATTCATAATGCCCATAATCATATACATTTAAATATTATTCATACTCGATTATTGCTTAACGCAGTAGTCGAGTTGGTGTCGTAATATGCATATACATATTATGCACATATCACAGATGCATTATAAGTATTGTCCTTTAAATAATATTATCATGAACAATAATTCTGGAAATATCTAATCCCTCATTTTAGTTATAATAATGATTGAATATTCTGTATTTGTTCGATCATTTTTTACGATTCTCTTTGTTGCCATTGACAATTGCCTACCGATTGTGTTTTGGCCAAACACTTTGCGCCTTCTTCTCTTCATTGTGCTTGTGCCCATTGTTATTGGCCTTGTATTTTCCATGGGGTTTGCTGTTCATTTTCGTGTTGGTTGTCAATTATTGGTGACTTTGAATGGGATTGATCTGCTTATAGTTCTGCTTATGTTGATATTTCCCGTGTTTTTGATGTTATGGGCGATTGTGAGAAACCTTGGTATTTCTAATAGCTTTTTTATGTTGCTATTTATTTTTAGATTTGGCACTGGCATTGCCATACTTCCTGTCAGAGTTAGAATTGGAATATGCTGGCTATTGCAGGGATTCCCTCATATCAATTGGGTTGAACTCAATACTCCCTCCATCATTTAGAATCTCATTTATATCATTCTCTTAAATCTGGGTTAATTCCTCTGCGAAGTCAGTGTTCAGCGCCTCCAATGATTCCAATTAAGCTCTTTGGCACAGCTACCAAATGAGTACCCCAATAATGGTTCCAACGAGTAAATGCTTCATGTGTATATTTAATTTGTATATTTAATTTGTATATTTAATTTGTATTCGATCAGACTGAGCTCATTATGAATATCAAAAATAGAAGTAGCTTATTTTCATGAAACTGATTCTTTTTCGGCAACGAAGATGTTTTCTTAGCGGCGCAATTGAGCACAGGCTATTACCGACTAAGTACAGAAAATTTTGCTCCAGATAGACTTCGATTGAGTCCTTTGAGCTAACAACAGTAATAAATCTCCATATAATTATTTATGTAGATTATCTATATTATGAATACGCATGAAAACCATACAGATTAAACAAATATCTATTTTAACAAAATATATATTGCATCTATAATTATTGTTAGTATCCAATATTCCTATTGTCCCTGGCCCATGTCGTATTTAAATGTAGGTAATGCATCGCTCACATTTTAGATACCCTCGAGAAAAGCATACTCGGCAAATCAATGTTGGTTTCCGATCCTGTCTGCATCCAACAATGTAAAATCTATATAATCCACAGCTGCCGATTTGGAAAATGTCCCCGGAATCAAACCGAAAGGATCAACCGAAGAATGGGCAAATGCATAGGCCTGTTGTGTTTGTAAGCAGCCATTTAACCCGCAAAGAAGTGTTAATAGGCACCATTGGTACTTCGTCCATGATTTCTTAGTCGAATTTGCGGGGGCTCAGTCTGCGGCGAGTGCTCAAGAAAAAGATAAACAACGAACGATCGT
Source organism: Brachycentrus maculatus (assembly GCF_059751285.1). Classification (NCBI taxonomy): domain Eukaryota; kingdom Metazoa; phylum Arthropoda; class Insecta; order Trichoptera; family Brachycentridae; genus Brachycentrus; species Brachycentrus maculatus. The sequence goes on along the minus strand of NW_028281682.1, from coordinate 29,901 downwards.
GTGATATATGTTTTTTGAGACAGTACCTAAAAAAGCAGGAACATGAAAGGAAGGAGCAGTTTCGAACTCCGAGAACAGAACATAGAAAGAATGAACAGCGAAATCAAACAGTTTGAAGAGTAAATCGATAGCCTTTAAAAGTAAATAGCGCAAGTCGAAAAAACAAACATCTAATTATAAATTAAAGGGAATAAGGAAATCAATGAGAGAAAGGCAGCAATAGAGAAACAGCAAGCAGAACTCAAAAAGCAGCAGGAGCATATCGAGGTCAAGAAGAAGGCACTGACTTAGAAAAAATAATAGGTTGAAACCAGGGAGGAACGAAACAAACAGTACCACTCGAAAGTGCAAATCATGAAATTATAAATTAGCTCGAAGCAAACCACACTCCTCGAAAAGATGTAAGAGTTAGAAAGACTTAAAAGCGAGCTCGAGAAGCTGGATCTGCAAAAGAAATAGCTCATGGCGGAGTTTAAGTGAAGCCATTGTGCAATGCAAGTGATGATATACATCTATTATGGCAATTTATATGTTGAATTCACATATCTATGATAACTCGTCACGATTTAATATCCTAAAGACGATTTGTTTAAACAAGAAATGAAACTCCAAGCAGTTTTTTTAATTGATTAATTTAATTTAATTTCTGTTTCTTTGTTTCTTTGTTTATTTGCTTTTTTGTTTCGTTGTTTCTTTGTTTCTTTGTTTTTTTGTTTTGCATTTCGATTTTCCAAAAGTTTGCCAACCTTCTCTCTGTGTGAAGTTAACATGCAGAGTATTCAAAGTTAATCATGGTGTCAATAAAAGAATTAATGCACCGAGAAATGATGCAATATTAATACATACTGTCTCACAAATAAATCTGAAAGAATTATAATGCTTAAAATCTCATTCAATATATACTCATCGAACTTACTTAAACATCTGGCTCATGTATAAACAATCGCAGGAGTCACAGCTACTCGAAAAGCACAATGCAGTCAGATTTCGGATACTGACCAACAAATTGAAAATAGTGACAATTCTAAAACATTATAACTTTCTGTTCATTCTGCTTCGCGATGATCTTCTACGAATGGCTCTGGATAAGTTGTAGTTCAACAAGGATCTCATAAATAGCATAACATTCACCTCATGGATCAATCTGCTGTACGTTAAGTCTGATCTATCGTACGAAAGTTTCATGAGTGCGGAGAATAGAATCTGCAATCACGATATCTACTGCCAGGCTATGTTCTATGAACTGGCTTATACGGGTATCCTTAGCTTCTGTTTGATTACGATTGCCGGAATTCTGCAAATTCTGGATTTCTTGCGCATTCTGGTGTACATCTACAAGGAGAAGAGAAATAGTCGAGAGCGCACATTACTTTCGACATATGACCACAATTCTGTTCTATGTCGTAGGACTGACCATATCAATCTTCAGCATCGTCGTGATCAACCCATCAGAGTACCATTTCGGAGTAGGCTTCTATTTGGCTGTCTTCAGCCTGTTCGCATTCGTAGCAGTGATCCTGTATGAGCAGCACAATTTAAGCAAAATTGCCAAAATATCCCTCATCAGCAGCCTTCTGACATAGGAGAAATAAATAATGAGGAGCCAAATGAGAGTCAAGACGGACTAAGACTAATCAGGATAATAGCAATCCATTTAATATGTTTATGAAGAAGAGGAAGTTGCCGGCTCAAGTTCGAAGTAAATCAGAAAAATAGTGCAAAAAAGAGACAATTAATAGTCCATTACTCTATGATTCAATAATAAATTATAATTTATGTCACTTTATAAACATATATGCAGGTTTGAGCTCCTTAATTATGCAATTATAGGAGAGTTGATTCCAGTGAGGGATTTAAGATGAAAGATGTAAGATTAAAAAATATATTAATTTACATATTCATTAGTTTATGGCAATGGTAACTATATATTTTGATGAACCCAGAAGTATAAATCATTTGCTCATGCTCCATTTCACATTCCTGAACAGTAGCTCTCCTTTTGTGGTCGAGGGAGATTGCTTTAATATATTAGAATTCGAGGTAACTACGACCCGAATGTATTTAGTATTTGGCAGGAAGTTGGTGCCACTATTCTAATGCTTGAAATCTGTAAAATTCATCGTGAAGTCATACCAGTTATGCAGTTATAAATTTTAGGCATTTTTAGGATGCCAACTTTGAGTATTTGCTGCTTATTCTGGTTTTTATAGTTACCCGAAGACTATGTTCTTGGCAACGCAAAAAGTGCCACCTTCATAGTGGCTCATCAAGATTGTTTGTCTCTCAGCATTTCCATAATGCTATGGAGGGATGTTAATTTTCATCCATAGCAGGGCTTATTGATTTATTTTTATCCTGCTATTTTATAGATCTATTTCAGAGTATATTGTGGAAGGCTGTGGATCGGTCGACTCGGGATTTTATTTGCCATAGAGAATTGCACTTAGCTCTGCAGTTTCTTTTGTTGTGTGGTAGACTCCGATTGCCCTCTGAAAGTTAAATATTGGATTGTCAGGCTTTTTGGAGTCGGGCCAGTTACTCAGTCCATTCTCATTATTTTCTATCGACTGAACATAGACCCACTCTCCCTCGACTTTCAAACAACGAACTTGACTCCCCTCCCTCCGACATGCCTACGTATAAGATACTGCATACACTAATAGGACTGATAATGTTTTTGTTTTTGTCATAGCAATTGATGCCGATTGATGTGACCATCTTCGAATGTGCGCACAGAGAGATCTGCAATGTGTATGCATGCTTAGTTGGGATGACTCTATTTTGAAAGGGTGGATCATTTCTAGTTTGCTCTTATTCTTGAGGCTCGACGAGCTGGTAGTGGTGATCGGACATCAGCTTTTTCTCATCCCCGAGGATCTTATAGACTATACCATAAATATATAAAGTACAAAGTTTCAATTCGGATTATTTCTTTTCGTAGTCAATTGAGGCAGTGTCTGGGAATTTCGTGCATGGATAGAAAAAGCTGACATGCTTCTGCATTTCCAGTTAGTTGACTATTTGTAGGGATTATTATTTGGTTTGGGGGCTCACCCAAAAATGATTACACACTGCTCTCTCAAATTTCTATCGGCCGTACAAGGGGATGAAATGGTAAAAAGTAGCCCTCACTGTTTCCTTGAGCATTTTATACTCGCTGAGAGCGAGACTCAATGCTTCCGGAATAAGTATCATTTCTGAAATGCCCATTTTTTTATATTGATCCTCCTGACGGTTTACCCCAATGAACTTGAGTAGCTTTAACATCTTCTTCCATTTCGAGTGTGAAATGTTGAAACTATGTCTGCCTTACACATTTTTTATACCAGATTGTAGCTGCGATTCGAATGTTTAGAGAAAGGGCTTTAGAAATCCTTCCTCTTCGTTTTGCATCACAACAGTTTCATAATTATTTTTCAGCATTTATTAAAACATTTTCTTCGAGAATTTCTCCCTTGGCCTAACATTCCTGAGAGAGATATCACTGTGAAGAGCCATATTTTCAATTAGCTTCGAGACCTTCGCATTTTACTGATAGTGAAACATCATCGCAAACAAATCTGCAATATGTGGGGATATCTGCTAAGCTGACCCGATTACCCCCAATATAATCAAGCTGCTCTTTTAATGTGAATTTGCCATGTGATTTACTAAATAGTTAACTGAGCTGATGTTTAGCCTGCCAATATCGAACAATAAAACTCGATGGTAGGCATCTGCGGATTCCTATACTATTTTTCGGATATCCACATTTTAATCGATGATGAAAATGCTGCTTATATTTCGCTCATTCTCCGGCTTTGCTTTCGTCTTGTTAGCAGATGTTTGTTTAGTTGGAGTATCTGTATCTGGGCTGCTTAGACTGTTTATGCTGCGAGTGAACTATGTCCATACTTATTTAATGCTGGCTCGGTCATCGGTGTAGAGAATAAAACTTTATTTGAGAAGCAGCTGCAGGAAAACAATCCTGGTTAAATATTAGTGTTCGATGAAGGAGTTGGGGGCAACCGAATCTTTAAGGTACTGATGGATTGGGTTAAAGGAAGGATGTTTCAAAGAGGGATCGCTATTCAGGTTCAAGGTGGTCTTAAAAGTATTAGTGCTGAAAATTGAATGAGTATCCATTTAATTATTGATAAATTATATACGACATAATATGCACAATAAATATAATCATTGTCAGATTGTAGAATAACCATAAATATCTATCAAATATCCCGATTTCTATTCTTGTCGCATTGACAGTATTCTTGGAATTCAAGCTATGTTATTAATTAATTGTGTTGGATTTTGTTAGTGCACCTTCTGTTGTAGTTCGAATTGCAGTTTGGGCTAGAGTTATAACTAGAGTTAGTTGTTGTTGTTGTTGCTGGATTTACCATTGCAGATACTACTACTGTCTTGTCATCAGAGAGAGTGTGGCGACTTTTAGCATCGTTGGCTCTCAGATATTTCCTATTATTTCTACTATAAGCCTGATTGACTATAATTTTATTCAAATTCAGGGCCTACTGGTTAAGTTTGTCAACTATGGCTTTAATGGAGACATCGCATTATTCTTTCGATTGGAAGTAGGCAATGAAACTTTCAAGTAACAAAGAATATCGATTCTACTCAGATTCCAACACAATCTTTTGTAAATTTCGATTCAGGATATATTTTTTAATGTATCTATATTTTTGTATTGGATGAGCAGTATTTAATTCAATGGCGTTTTCTTTTGGCTTGAATTATTTTGGGATGTCGATTTTGAATAGATCATTGACTGATTTCACCAAGTTACTAATTTGTTCGTAAAAGAATTCCATTGTTAAATGCAACGGGTATTTATCTTATTGTGAAATGCCCTTATGCGAGGATAGTTTTTTGTATTGGCATTGCTCTCCATTTATTTATTTCATCAATTCTGCAATCTTCCTTTTTAAATATTAATTTTATCTTTTAACTTGTTTGAGTTCAAGTTAAAGCAACTCCTTCTCTTCCAAAAAACAATCATCGTCTGAGTAGGTTTGTGAAACCACATTATCGATTTGTTATAGAGATTGTAGAGTAGCAGCATGTTTACTCTGTTACTACTGATGCTACTAATGACCGAGGGCTCTGATACTCATGTTCATGCTTTTCATCGTGTTATCAGGTTACTCAATATTTATTAACAAAATTAATGGAGAAATTAAGGAAGTAGATCTTATCAGACCCCTTACATTTCAAGATGCTCGAAAAAATCATATGAAACGGCGCATGAACAATGAAATTGATATATTCAGCTTATTTTAGTAAATGTTTGTGGACTGTTCGATTTAGTGGATTATATATAATCACTAATAAATAATAACTCTGATAAATTATAGTCACTGATAAGTTATAATCACTGATACAGGCCGAACACCAACTAATCAACAAATGAGTTCTCGAATAATTTTGAAAAGGATCATCAAGGATGATAAACTCTTGAAGACGATAGACAGCTATCTATACAATAGACAGAGTCCAGCATTCATTCAAAGATGGATGAAGAGATTATCTTGCAGGAAAGGTAAAAAAGATAGCAGCCTGTGGAAATATCTTCTTAGGGATACATAATGCATGGTAATTGACTATCCTGAACACTAACTCCATGGATATAACATGGCCTAGTTCTTTAATGACTACTTAAAAAATAGGCCTGATGAAGTCACATTGCCCTATTTCGAACAGTTCTGCAAACAGGCAATCAAAAACAACCGAAGGCTAGTCTTCAATCGATACTATGTCGGCAATGGCGGCAGTCCGCTTTTCGAGTTAATCTCAACATATTTAGTCTCAAGCAAAATAGAGGGATCCTCGTACCACAAAGATGACTGGGCAATGTAACAAATGTTCAACATTTTAGTTTACATTCTCGAGAATAGTCTGATTCGTAGGTACAATGAAATATCAAAATTTTTTAACTACTACTTCGATTTGAACATTGATGTCCCAAAATATGCGTTATAAACAATAGTTTACCTTTTCAAGTATGCTGACAGTTTCCTCATGGGCTACATGAATGACAATGCAGGTGAGCCCTATGATACTTACGAACAAATGAAAAATGTTATGAATCATTTCTTCCGCAGAATAGTTAAATACATTGAGTGTAAAAGTACCTACATTTAGTTCTTACAAAGCAATAAAGAAAAGGAACAGGTGGAGATTCAGGTCCAAATGCAAGAGTTCAGTTTTAGGCTACTCATTGTATTCATCAACGAATTTGAACACATTATGGAGAGGTATCGATTTTCGAAGCAATTGGCCAATTTGTCGATCAAATCGATCAAATTTTTATGCTCAACTGAACCCAAATTTAATAAGTTTCTATTTTCTGACGAGTTTGTCTTTTCTGTTTTTCGGGACAGGAAAAAATAGGTTTGTGCATTTATTTTATCCCAAACCCACGATCGTGCGATTGCCAGCTACAATTCAAATGGCTACAATTTAATAGAATTCGTGGCGAAGATGTATGGGATGACTCATAATATCGTGGCATTGCTGTGGGAAACTGGGTAATTTTCGATCTTACCCTATGTGCGCAACAAGAAGTCTAGGGAAATAATTTAGCGTAAGTATTCCTTATGCTTCATGCGCGAGAATTGATCATACCAACCCTCTTTATATATTATACCTTTATCTTTCTATCTAAAATAATCCAGCAATATGATGATTTCTCATGGCTTCTAATAATGGAACATGCTAATATTTAGAATATTTATACTGTTATAGCATTAATCTTTCATGACAGAGTTCTCCTCCCCATTCAATCCCCAATAGTTTCACCTCATACCTGCAGTTGCTTTAACTCATAAATTCCACAGGATCACATTATTTATTCACTAGCAATACTCAATAAGCAGTGTAATTATCAAAGGGACTTAGGCTGAAATCAATGCAGAATAAATCAAACACCAACAACTTAATTCTGATCACAAACAAGAAATTGAACCAATCAAGGATTTTATCAGATAGTTACTCCTAAGCCTGAACCAGAAAAGGATATAATGGTTAGGATTATAAGCCAAAAGTGTGAGCTCCTCCTTATGTTGTAATGACCCTGAAACAGACACATAACCCGAAATCGAAGTATAGGTCAGATTATTGAGCGATATCTGTGTGCAATTATGCAGCATCTACAAACAGAATGCTTAAAAGATATAAAATCTGGCAATAAATAATACCCCAACGATTTCGCGCATTGAAAATACAAGTCAGCAGTTGTTAGAAGTAATCATCGATAAATTAACAATAATTACCGACATTTTCAGCCCCAGTTAGTTCATTGCTTTCTTTGCAAACTAAAATATCCTACAGGCACTAAAGTCGCTCATCGATTCATTTGTCCTTTTAGAAAAAGCGGAGACAATTAAAAATAAGATTAATTCTTATAGATTGCTAAAAATTCTCAATATTTTTATTAAGAATACACCCAAATGCAATTCCACTTCTCCCCAAAATAAGAAATCGTATAATACCACTAAAACGCGCGGATAGTTACAGTTAATTGTCTGCAGACTGCTACCATACTGCCATAACTCAGGATTAAGAAACTCAAAACAGGGCCATTTTCATTAGATCAAGCATGAAGATGAGCAACAAAGATAACTCCTCAAAATCGGATCGTAATATTGCGAAGGCTTGGTAAACTAATAATTCTATTGCTAATTCATTGAGCTGCAGAAATATTTGAACACTTTCACAATTATATCACGTTAATAATCAAAATCAAACAAAATAAATTCCTGCAGCTTAAAGTAACTCACTTAAATTGAGTAGCTTTGCCGTAAACTCATTGCATACCATAATTAAATCAAAGATAAGTAGAGGAACAGTTGTGAGCATTAAATAGAGGGAGACGAGTAATCGAAGTCTAATGTAGATAAACAGTACTATTAGTCTGAGTGGGACTTAATAGTCCAATATGCGAAACTACCACACAAGCTACTTAAACAAGCTGAAAGCATTTATTTTTGGGGGGAGTTGCTGGCTCAAATGGTCTTATTTTGTTTCAAGAATTACAGAGGCCTTTCAATTCAATTTCGAGAATAAATTAAAATACTCAAATCTATCGAGATGATGGCATTTGATCATCTCACAAAGGTCGTCTTACCTCGAATTTTAATAGAGGAGTAAAGCAAGTAATACGATAATGTTCGACAGGTTTACTAATCATTTGAAAGCAATTAACTCAAATGGGTAACTATTTACATATTCATAGATTAAGAGTAAAAATAATAATATCCAGCCACTTATTATGAGTTCAAGGGCCCTATCGAATTGTGATCAGACCAAATAAATGCAAGGAGGTGATGATTAAGTCTTACTATCCCGATCATACAAGCTGAACTCATCGGCGAATGCAATTCTGAAGAGTAAAAACGAGGAATGTTGTCTTGGAGAATCTCATAGCACTCAACAATCTGACGATACGATGAATGCTCCGCTTTTGGCATTTAAGATCAAATAGAGCCAATAATTTAAGGCATTCTATGATAGTCTTCGATTGACAGGTGTGCGCACGAACAAGTTTAGCCAATTTTTGGATTTCGGGGTTCATAAAAATTACGGTAATTATCTAACAACACAGCCGACAATGCCTTCATTTTCACACTATTTTTCGTTGCTTGAGGAGTATTTTGAGTAGTATGAAAACGAATCGGCAGGTCTGGACAATTAACTCGATCTCGAAACATAAGGCAATATAGTAGCATTTTGGGGAAGTGAAAAAAAATACCGAATCATGCAATGGAAATCATTTCGAGCCTTATCCCAGCAAAATTTGGCCTCATTATTCCATGCCAATCAAAATGAAAATCAGAATGCCAACCCAAATACTAATCAGAATGCTATTCAAATACCCAAGACCAAGACAGTTGCAAGGACAGATTGGCGGCTAAAATATAAAATACTCAATTTCTACAGAGAGACAGAGCTACTTCGAATAGACACTCTCATCGATAAGTAAAACTCCTTCTGATTGAGCGAACTCTATAACAGAATTATCAAAGCATTTGAATGTGATAGTTAATTGATCCATTTTATGCATTTTCTGGTAATATTCAAATTTACGGCTTTAATTGGATCCTTTATTGTTCAGACATACTTAACTCTCCAAAACCGAGCTATGTTGTTTTAGTTTTAACAACTAATTGACTATATATATAGATTAAATAATGCAAATCTATATGAACATAAACAAATATATACTCAATTGTTCGACCAAACATGCAGCTTATTCCGATAAGCTATAACAATTCTGTTTTGCTGATTGGCCACCAACATTTTGGGCTTATACACACCACAGTTTTCTTATTCCATATCGAGGTCGATGATTATTTTGGACTAACTATCGAAATCAGGCATGCTCATCATTACAAGCTAGTATTGCCATGAAGTGCTCTTCAGAGTTCTAACACCATGACTTGTATTACTCTTATCAATAAATCCTGGTTTGTTCGATGCCTTCAATCGAAGCTTCAATATTCTTTCTATGTATCCATTTAAGGTGATCTTGCACAGCTGTTCATAACCCTATTTCTTGTTGGTTGTGTCTTTAGTTTGAGTGTTCGCGTATTACTTGTAATGCTCGCCTTATCTCTATTCCAGTTGGGACCCGTTAATCGAAAAGCAGTACTGATGGCTATCGAAGCACTCCACATAAAACAAGTAGAAAGGGAATCGTAATATAATGCAATTTTGGATCGGTTTGTCGATTTTTATCACTCTTAGGATCTGCATTTTCTATGGGCAGATTGTAAAGATGCAGCTGCTGCATTCTGAATATGGGGTGTTGGTGTTACCTCTTGCATTACCACATGCTATTGCCACTTTAAGTTCTTCATTGATTGATAAGGAACTCACCATACAATGCAAAAAGAGCTTCGAAGATGTGGCATGAACTTTTGTGTTCTGCATTTACATGGAATAATTCCATTTTATTAACTATCCATTTGCAGTGCTGCTCAACATTACTTGATGAATGTCACTTACGCAGATATTTGACACAGTTTCCATATTCTTGATCAGTACTTCATATTCATTTCGTTTGACATTATACAACAGAATGCGACCTCCACACAAACCTCCTATGGCTACTGTATCAAAGTTCAGCAAGCATACCGGCAAATGCTATGCAATGTCAGGCAGTTTATCGATGGCTGCATAGTATACCATATCAACGATATTGATGCCTTCATGCTGCTGATAGTTTATATGAAACTAACTGAGCGTGTTTATTTGCGTGCTGTCTCCTGGTAATGAGAATATGAGACCATCGCCATCCGAAAATAGAATAAGGTATTACTCTTGCTTTTGCTCGCCCTGCACATTATCATTACTAGATTTTGCTGAGAATAAAATTATGTTGCGATCTTGTCTGGCAGTCGGTTGCTTTGAGTTAAAACTTATTTATTCGTGTTATATTTATTATTTGTGAGATTGTAGTTGAGGGGGTTCAGATATTGTTTAATTGGAGCCTTATAGTACTTATTTGGTTTGAATGCTCTCTGTGTATAAATTAGGGCAAATATGATATGTTTTGTGTTTCCATGTTTATATATTTTATGTTTTCTCTGTCATCTTTTAGTTAAATTAGGGCAAATATGATATGTTTTGTGTTTCCATGTTTATATATTTTATGTTTTCTCTGTCATCTTTTAGTCCACTTTGAATCTTTGGGGATGTGGCTGCATGAATATTTGTGTTGGTGTTTTACCGTAAAATGTCATTTGAGATTCGAGAGCTTCTTTGTTGATATGATTTTCAGAATCCATCGAAAAAATCTGTTACTCGACTATCGACACGTTTTATTCTTTTGTTAAATAATGGAAAGTGTTCATACTTTTTAAGGCCTCTTTGCCACTGTTTTTATATCCGAAAATAAGGTCAATCCATTTATGCAAATGCTTGCTCACTTCAGCCGATTACAATGCAATACGGTGATTCTAAACGAAGTCGAAACTATTGTTAAGACATACATTACGGGTTCATGCATCCATTCGGAAGTTCTACGTGATTCACTCTTTTTTAATTTTGTGAGGATGTTTTCTGAAGCTCTCCGAAATCGTAGTCGTTTTAGTTTGTCAGAAATTAAGGGAAATAAAAAAACTAAGGAATTAGTTACCGGACATCTGAAGTTTCTGTTGTGGCATTGCGGTAGCTGTCGGGAATCGAATTAAAAAGACGGTCTGGAATATCGAATTTTCCGCCTTGTAAATGTTTCGCCCCCTCAGAGTAAGGACTCACTCGAATCAAATAGTATAGAATCGTAGGCAGATTCGAATAATGAAACCCGAAGTGGTAAGGAACCGGCATTTAACTATGTTCTTAAATATTGGCGTAATTGAGCATGAATTTTTTAACTCTCTCCTCAGACCCCAAGGAGCCCATATTCTTCTCAAAGTCTCGATATTTGGGTTAATTCTTTTTGAATTTTGTTTCGCTATATTTAGAGTAAATCCAAGGAAACACAGGGTATTGATTAAGATCGAGATTGCTTCTGCCACTCTCGAAATTTAGAAACATCAAATAGTCAAAGTTCGATATTTCGTAATTCATCCACTTTTTCAGTATCATTTGCAACAAAGGATTCTATTGTTCAGAGTTAGCTGCTTCTAAAATTAGCTTCGATTTATCTTTCTCAAGTTCGAAGTTTTTTATTTTATCCCACCAGTTTTTATCTTCCTCCAGCTTTGTAGATAGTTCATTCTTGATGTTTGCTGTCAGTAAGTTCGTGTGAATCATCGCGGAATTCTACCCTATTTTTTATTTCAGAATTGTCACAAAGTCAACGAGGTTCTTCGTTGTCTCATTATTCCTGAAAATAAACATAATTGATTTTCTGTGTTTCAAATAAATTTAAACAGCTTGAGATTTTAGCATAAATTTTTTTACCTGAAAGTACTACATTTCTGAGAAACTCCAAGTCCGAATGAGAATTTGATCAGAGCGCAGTTTGTTTTACATCAGAGATAAATGTTCGCTGCCTTTTTCTTCACCATGAGAGAAAGTTATCCTATTTTTGCATTATTAAATTGTCAAACTGCCTGGGAAGAGTCTCATTGGCTTCAACCATAATACATTTTCGAACAGGGTGCTTGCTGCTTGAATATTCTTCTTCTCTTCTAAGTTCTATAATTATTTGTTTGCAACTTTGTTTATTAAAACGTCGATCACTTTCCGTTTAAGAAACTGCAGGCCCATTTTTAAAGAGGCTCGAGGTTTTTATTTTTTATTTTTCTTCTTACCTGAAGTTAACAAATCGTTTGATGGAAGAGTGTCGTCTGTTATTTCATTGGATACACAAAAATCACTAAAGCAAGCCTTTGCTTATATTTTAATGAAGGGCATGGCAAAATTTTGATCATAGCGATTTGATCTTTTTTTTTTATAATACTTTTGGAGTTCATTTTTTAATTAAAAGTTTTTACTTTGCGCGAATTAGTAAAATTGCTTGTGTGTCCATAAGCCTTAATATGTCCGATTCAAATTCCAGGTCCTTTGATAAGAATGCTGAATTTCTCGCGCCTCCTTATCCTTTAATTACCTTCGTTTTTGTAATCTATGTTTTTCCTATTCCTGCACCTTAATTCGAAAAAGCGTTATCTGCTCCTCGCATTCCACAAATATCTTGCACTTTTCTGACTCAACCATTTTATAGTAATTTATTGATTTCTTTTCTCTCTCGTCTGCATTCTTGCGTTCGTTGCTGATAAAGTTTTATAAATTCTTTGCGTATTTTTGCTCGAACTGATGTGAATGCATGGATATGCGTTTTTGAGCGATATGGGATTATAATTTTTATTGAGCATCTCTCTTGATTTTTTCCTTGGTTAGGCTGAGAAATTCCAGTATCTTTTCATCTGCTTTTTTCCAATAGACGGGATAAATATTTTTAAGCCCTAACTTATTATTTATCGCTTTTCTTTTGGGTTTCATGAGCTCATAGAATGATTTATATTCCATACTGCTTTTCGAATCGACATACTGTGCGAGTTCTATAAAATCGACAAAAATATTGAAGATGGTAACTCTTAGTTCTCTTATGTTTTTTCTGATTTGCTACTCGAGCGAACTGTTTAAATTCTTGTGTCTTTCGAAGGGGTAAAAATAATACTAGCAGAACTTTTGCTCAAAGTAAGAAATCACATTATAAAAAGTGGATTTCAAATGCTCCTCGCAGCTTTCATACTTCCATGAACCCGAATTTTAAGTCAGCTCGATCATGTAAACGAGGTATTTTTTGAGTAGATTCAGTGTTTTCTTGCGATGCTCAATATTCATATCCTCGAATGAGTCGAAGCTGCTCTGCAAGGCCGAGAATATGAGTTATAAAAAGCTGGGTTCATCTTTCTCCTTATCCTTATCCCTATCTGACCTTTCAGGAAAGAGAATTGAGCAGATAAGGTGATTCCTCTAACAATTGCACTCATCAATAATCTTTCGATCTCCAGGTCCTCCAGCCATCACCAAAATTTGTAAGATTCTTTCAGCCACTTCGAGAGTAAGTTGAGCCTCTTGCTCCATGACGTCGATGAGATCTTCCATGAGTTCCTAGTTTTAGTACTCCCGCTCGTCCTCTTCCCCTTTTAAGATGAAATACTCCACGACGAATGTGTAACAATTCTCAATGCCCCTGCGATAGATACTTTCATATTGACTCTATTTAGTTTGGTAGGATTCCTCAGAGACATGATTTTAATTTCCATTTTACTACAGTTCCTTATTGATTTCCCGAAGCTTGTTGACATAGTCGGAGAGTATTTTATTGCAGATCATAAAGTAAGTCTTGGTGGCGGAAGTTCGTGTGATTTCATCGCAGTATTTGGATTTGACTGAACTGAATACGAGCTTGATGATGGACAGCTCTGTCTCCTGCTGCTCCTCCAGGATCTCGTACGCTGATATTAGGCATAGTATGTTATTGATGGTTTCCTAAATTAGGGCCAAAGTAGAACTCGATTTGTTTTATGGTTCGCTCATTGTGCAGTAACGGTCATACTCCGCCACCATTAGTGCTTCGATCCCCCATGACATCAGTTATGGCCCGAAATGCAGAGAGTTTAACTTATTAATGAGCAGTTTCGATATTTATAGTCTTAAGGAGTAGTTTGAGCCCTTATACAATTCCATCAGCATAAACAGGCCTGGATTCTATAAATCTTACGGCAGGCTTTCAATCATATTGTCAGAGAATGCCCAAGAGCCAATCACCTAGATGATTTGTATTTAATCTAACAGCAATTTCTCCCTGTTCCCAACATTTTCAGAGTTCTCAATATTCTACGAGCTCCTTCTGTGCGTCACGAAGAGCCTTAGCGGTGTGATGGTAATGAACTGATGCAAACTATCAGAGTTCAGGGAAAGCTTGTCTTATGAGTAATCAAATGAATCGCGGTTTTATTGCGACTTGATCGAGGAGTTGCGTTGCTGTGGAGACCGATTTACAGCATGGTACTTTATGCAAAGACATAGCATTTATTTTTGCCTTTTCGTCTAATCGAGCAGAGAAGGACCCATAAGCTTCAAAATGAAATCAGTAACTTTGGATTTAACTTTTTCAGAGGTACAGCACGAGAGAGCCTTAAAGAGACAAAGATTGTATTCAAAATTTTAAGCAAGCATACATCTCATGAAGACTTTGAAAATAATCAGATCCTTTTTGAATATATTTTCAAGAAACTCGATCAGGTTATGGGTAAGACATGAAGAGATATTGAAACTAAAACTCGAAATTAATTCCTATATTAGTTTCATTAACTTGGACTACTCTCTCTCGATAATGAAGATGTTTTATAGAATTTGCAACAAGCTGCAGAAGAGTGTACTCCATTGTATTGCGGATTTACTTAGTTTTAATTTCGTACTCATAGAATTATTGTCATCAGTTGAAAATGATTTGTTTTTCTTCTTTTCTGGGATTGGCTCTTGGGTTGCTGCATGTTCATAGCAGCAAGTAAGAGTATCAATTTAATTTCTGATGAATTACATAATGCTACTGATCCCAAAGACTTGCAGGCTGCTATCAATGTCTTCATTATAGAAAGTTTTAACAAATTTGATGTAATTTGTGTAATTGTCGATATTCTAATTGTTACTCATTTGCTCTTGATTTCCGCAGAGAAATAAGGGGAAATTGACTCCCCATACAACCTCCTTGAAGTACTTTTACCTGATCGTGCGAGAGTTGAGTGCCAAGTATATTTCCTTGAGTATCGAAATCGTATCGTAGTTAAACCCTCTCATTTTTGTTTTGGTGAAGAAGAACGCTAATCTTTGGAAAAAGTTCACTTTATTGGCTTGTTCCTAAATTAATATTGTATTTTACAATAGAGTCAGTTTTGTTATGGAACAGTGTTTTAATCAAATGCAGATACTCATTGAGTGTCACTGCATATAGTTCATCGTTTGCAAAGGATGCAGTCTACAGTAAGTTCATGAAAGGCAGAAATATATGGAATCCCCCATAGTTCTCGATTTATTTCTTTATGGCAGTATTTTTGTAGGATAAGGCCGAAGGGCCTATTTCGGCAGTATAGTTACCGAACGCATCAAAAATGATGGTTTATTTACTTTACTGCGGGTTGTACTCGCAGTGGTTGTCCTCTAGAAGTTCATCTTAAATGTGTAAATGATCCTTATCCCCTTGGACAAAGTCTGGCTAATACTTTTTTGTGAAGAATGTATTTGATCTGCAGCATGAAAGAAGCATTATTGTAGTTTGGACATGCTAATCAAACAAATAGATAAAGTTACGGATATCTGCTTCATAGATGAACCCCTTCTGCCCATTGATCTGCTCCACTCTATATCATAAGTGTCTGTACTGTGTGGCGAGTTTGGCAGCTAAGATAAGCGCAGAGTAGAACTTACCATAGAAACCCTTGAACATTGTCATTTTAAATTAGTTCTTCTCCATGGGAAAAGAGTCCAATTACACTCCGTTCATTACAAAGTTATTCATGATGACCTTGCATATGAAGAATCTGTACATTAATGGAGAAATAGGGTTGAAAGAATTTCTTTTTTATTTAAAATTCGATGCAAAGTTTGACATCTTTATTGTAGACAGCATCGCATAGAAATGCAGAATGATTTTTGATGAATCGGAATTTGGTAAGATCTGAGGTCTTCTGAATGTATATCTTCTTGTTTTTCATTATGATTTCGAACCCCACTTTATCTTCGTTTAGAAATTCGAATATTTTGCACTATTTAGTTTTATCTGACATGTTGAACCAAAAGGCCAGGGTGCCTCCATTTTCGAAGGGCCATTTCATAAGTTTCTGCACAGCAATGCCTTCCTCAGCTGCAAAGCAGTGGAGACAAGAGTACGCATTCTCATTGTCAGGAGTATGATTTTAAAAAATAGCCTAAGATTACTCCAGGTGATACATTGAGAGCAGTGATTGCCAAATTGAGCTCGCTTATTGAACATATTTCATTCCTTTCGAGAGGCTCCACTAAATCCCCAATAATAAACTTTATAAACTAGTAGGATGGGTCCATTGATTTTGTGATACATTTCAAGATCTTCCCACAGTTTTCGTGGTATGGCAATTTTACGAAAAATCGATATATTTCCATGATGAAGCTCTATGATGTTTTCAGCATGTTCAAACTGACGCTGATGTTTCTATTGTCAATCACCCGAGGGCTCTTATTCGCACTGAGTTCAGTAGATATTCTGAGAGAGGAGTTTACAAAAACGGTGGCAGATATATCATCCCAGAGTTATTTCTACTTTAACAATCCTCTACTTCGGAGTATTTGTCCTATCGATGGTAGTAGAAGCTCAGCAGTTCATCCAAGCAATCATAACTCCTTTCCAGTGTTTGAATGTTCAGAGGGTTCATCCTATAATTGGGTCAAGTTAAATTAAATAGGCAGTATGAAATCATCACAAATTGGGGAGATCTATTGTTAGGAATGCACTAATTGTAAATATAGAAATATATGTTTATTGTAATGTATATGAAGTTGAAATAAATAAATAAAATCATAAATTTATCAAACGTAATTAATTTCATGATTATCTTAGAAGTGAGTCAACTACTCTAAGGTTCCTAATGCGCCACATCCCCATGAAGAAATTCTTCCTGTTCATTCATTCATCCAGTCTTACTCAAAGTTACTATTTTCATCTCATTAATTTTAGGCCCTTGGTTCTCTTTGCTTTAATGATTTTGAGGTATGCAGCCTCTTGCTTCCGAACATCGCCAATCTTTGAGGGAGCTCAATTTACCAAATCGACTGTTCTATCTATTTGGGAGAATTAGACAAACATTTCTGATGGCTAATGCTCCTGTAACTCACGTGCGCGATGGGTAACCTCAGACAGCCTTTTGATCCCCGGCTTTCTGAGGCCCCAAGTTGATGATCATATAAATAAATAATCCGATATATTGATTGGATAATGTCAATATATAGTATCTATAAAGTCTCTGAAGATGGCATCCAGACTTTCAGGAGATTTCTTTGATAGAGCATTCACATAGATAAAAAGTAACCCCAGCCTCTCCAAATTCTTGCCATATTTGCTCATGATCATTGCGAATACTGTATGGCCGCTCTCTTGGATCTATTACAACGAAAACAATATTAATGTCGCATAATCGAGCCTTTCTCGGGGTTTTATATGCCTCGTCATTAACTATGGTATCTGCAGGTGGAGAGGTTACTAAATCGAATGGCAATCAAGCCATAACTTCAAGTGGATCAACATCAGAAATGGCATCATACTACTCTATGGCGCCTCTCTCGCAGTCCTTCAGTTTATTCTCCCACTGCCGTTGCTGCACACGATTATCGCAAGTGGCACTGCCTTCACCTATTTGATAGATTACTTAATCGAGGGCGTCTTGATAAATTGGAAACAAGCCTTGGGCATAAGCATAGCCTTTGTAGGGGTTCTCCTGACAACAAACAGTCGGTACATATACAGACTCTTTAACCCATAATTCATGTACACAACAAAATTTCCGAATTACATCACAGATGACATAATGTGGATAGGTGCTGCTTCATTCTATCTGTTGGCTTTGATGGTTGCATGGTCTTTCGCCATCGTGAGTACTAAAAGGTTAAAAAACATTAATACTTTTCAAGTGAACTATCATATCGGCTTAACGACAGTCCTGCTTGGCGGGGTCTTATACCCGTTTTGGGAATCGAAGTGCGAAGTCTCCAAAATATATCTCTCCACGCTTATTTCTGGCGTCCCGATGGTCTTTTCGCAGTGGTGCTTCATCGGAGCTCTCATGATAGCCAAGGACACTGGAAACCTCAGCATGTTTTTGTTTTTGACAGTAGCTGAGATGTATCTTATCAGTATCTTCCGCTACCATGAAGCTATCAACCCAATTGCTCTCGCAGGGGTTGTCCTTCTTATCATTGGGATATGGAAGACGATATCTAATCGAATGAAAAACTGATACCAATCCAATTTATCTCATTAATACATCCAATTGAATTCCATCAGCTATAAATAAAGTAAGGTTCAAAGAGTTGCAGAAGAGAAGTCCATATTTTCTGACTATTAAAATGTGTTACATTTCTGTGGCAGTTTACAATCCGATTCCCTCCAATAAAGACTGCCTTATTTATTAATCGTTTGAATCTTAGAACAAACTTATAAATGTTGATATTTAATTAGATAAAGTGCGTTGAAAAATATGCAAGGAGTAGAGCCCATGCGATCGAAGGTGTGTTTGTTTAAGTTCCTTCAAAATTAATGGGTCGAAGTTTCTCAGGGATAAATATGCCTCTTACAAAGAGAAAAGAAAATACATGTATATGCTCTTAAACTCAGATTAAATTTCATCAGGCGACTAAAGAGTAGGTAAATGGAGTTTAGAGCCAAAATGCTCAACACGACAAATAAATGGAATTGAAAGAGGAGGAACTCATTGTTAATTTCTGTGATGTCGGCTAAATTTAAGATGATCAAAAAGGTAAATATTTTATGGGAATTAGACCCACGAATTGCCTATCTTTGGCTGGACAAGTAACCTCTCGCTGTCAGCTTTTTATGTGAGTCGGACTGCAAGAGTTTTTTAAAAGTATTGCTCGCAGAAATGGAAGTTTCAGCAGATGTGGAAAAGAACACACTCGACGAGGCAATCGATGAGGCATTTTTCGAGGACTTCATGAATGAAGCATAATCTCTGATTGTGAATATGGTTATAGCGGGCAATCTGAACTCGATCAATTCAATATTAAACGGCCTAAAAAGACTGATGGAGTTTCGGGATGAGGCTGCGGATAAATAGAAATCCCAAAACTGTTGTTTCTAAATGATGAAGACCATCATAAAAATGGGGGATATGGCAGTCTTAGAACATCTGCTGACTGATAAATATTTCGAGCTGATCCTGAAATGCTTGCGATGTAGAGATTCTTTAAAATAGTCAACCCCTTTAATGACCACAACTACGACTACTTCGATTAGTATAAAAAACTGACAAAATATGAAAATGCACTTGAGATAACAGATGCAGCCATACTTTAAGCATACTCAAATATCTCGAAGGCCAAGTTTCTCAGGGATTTCGTGATCTGCATGTTTTCTGAATTGAAAACAGACCACTACTTGAATAATGTAGCTATTTACTAACTTTGATAGATCATCAACAAGAACCATCAAATTATATTCCAAAGTATTGTGGAAGAGTAACTCAATTTCGAAAAGCTGCTCCGTCTAAGCAAATAACAGCCTCGAATTTATGAGAACACTATTTCTTAGCTCTGGGAAATCTTTCAAGCAATTTGCGTATGATTGTTGTTCATCATTTAGACTGACGTGGACACTGTCATTTATAAGGATAAGTTCTGGAACAAGTTCATGGAGTATCATATGCATGATCAGATGGTATCAGCCGCCAGACTGCTGAGCCAGGAAGAGCCGGCATAAGAAATCGCAAGGTGTCATGAGAAATGGATTAATGCCTTGAATATCTTTCTGAATTACGACTGGAATCTCGCGCAATAGTGGATATGCAATCTGCCAGTAAGTAATTCCCTTTCAAGCTTGCTGCTATAAATATTTTAGCATACTCAAAGCTAAAGTCTTATTCACGTTATATTTGGCTTCGTCCGAGATTTAATTGTGCCCTCAGAAATTCGACCAAAAGTCCATAGTCGCGTGATTTCAAGTTTTTTTACGGAATTCTTGTCAATGTCATGGAAGAAAATGCAAGGCACCCCATACCTGACAGAAATCTATTTATCATATTTGATGCGTATCTACAAAGCAGAACCCATCCGAGCACGCAGAGTGATTATTTCCTGCGGGATCTTATAGAAACTGAATGAAGGGCTCTTGAGGAATAAAACAATTACAATGATTGTGATCAAGTTGATGGATGTGTTCTTAGGTGAGGAAAACCAAGATATTTTTAGATACATTCGGCTGCACAGACTGTTTCATGAAGGCCTACAAATGTAGTTTCATCGAAACAGGAGATCCCAAAACATCATCAGCTCATGTTTCAGAATGTTGATGAACAAAATGGAAAACTCTCTCGATAAGGAAGGCTAATTGTATCTTGAGGAAATCTTTTTCCCCACTGATAAAAGTTCATGATATTTGTTTATAATTTATAATTTCATTTGTAAGATATTTTGTAAGAAATTTTGTGAGACATTTTTTAAAATATTTTGTCAGATATTTTGTCAGATATTTTGTCAGATAATTTGTAATATAATTTGTATGATAATTTGTATGGTAATCTATCTCGTATTATTCAATTTCATTTACACTTTAAGAAGTTTAAGAATATACGTTCTAAATTTAATATAGCTTTTCGGATGGAAGAAATTGTAAAAAAGGATAGGATACTCCAAAGATGTAGTCAGCCATTTAAAAAGTATCGGCATTCTGCTTATGTAAGGCACAACAATTAATCTTCCTGGAGGGCTATGCAAGAACTAATTATGAGCGTAACCGAAAAGTTCGATGACCAGCTAATCAAGTCCCTGACCTTCAAGGGAGTAGCCGAGGACTGTGCACCATCTCTTAAAATCAAATCCGTCAGCCTCCCCTCAATCATGCGAATGCGAAATATGAAGAAAGATAAACATTCCGAAAATTACAATAAAAAGTAATCACAGCTATCTCTGACTGGTATTAAAAATCGAATAAATAAAGTTTCATAGCTACAAAAGAAAGGGCTCCCATTGAAACTCAAAAAGCAAGCTTCATCTGTCCTTCCAAACCCTGGAAACTGCATTGAGTTAAGAAGCATATACTAATAATAAGGCGAAATCATTGATAACCTAAGATAAAATTGGTTAAAGTAATTGTAAGCTCTTCAGCCGAGAGATGAGGGTTAGTTGTAGCAGATACGGCCATTGAACTAACGAGACTCAATTGATACCCTTCTCTCCAATTTAAAATCAAATACCAGATTCGAGAAGCAAAGCCAAGTGAAAGCAAAGGAGGGCACTTCGAAAATATTGTCAGGGCACACAAAAAGGCAGATTATGCCATATGAAGAAATATATAACAGTGCAAACAAATAAAATATTTTCTATACGTACGAAGCATAGGTATTTAACCTTCAAAAAAGTCTCGATTCTCCTCAAAATAGAAAGGCCACAAATAAATTGCTGATCAGTGCCAACCCCCTAAAGAATTCAACAATGAAACTAATTTAAAGCATTTAATTTGTATAGGCAAATTCTCGGTCATCGTCGGTAGGCCTTCAAGGGGCCTCTCAAACCAAAATAGCAGCCATCGGACAGTGCAAATAAGTCGATTTATAGCGAGACTACTGCACCTAAATTTAAGAGTTTTATCGCAGTAAGTATCCGAATGTTGTGATCAAATCAACATAAGTATTAAAACAGAAGAGGAATAGTCAATTGATATGATTTATTTTTTAATTTTAACTCCTTTATTGAAGTTTTAAACGTGTTTATTCAGCAGCAGCATCTGTTGTGAAGACTGAACAAAGAAAGAAAGTTCAAGATTGGTAATGATCGGAGAATGCTGACAATTGCTTTACATTTGTGACTCTTACATACTTTCTTTCTTTCGATATTTAATGAAAATGGGGATTGGGTCGTATTTAGCGCAAAAATCCCTGATTTGTGGTTTCAATAAACTCCGTATTTCGATGGTGATAAAATATCGAAATATTTCTATTTATTTAATTGCAAAATGGCCTACGTCTCTTAAACAATAGGGGTTGGGGTTGGGGTTGGGGTTGGGGTTGGGGTTGGGGTTGGGAAGCTCCATAGAAACAATAAATGTAACACTAATTTCAGTAAGTTCCAATTCTCCCCTAAAATGCTCATCCACAAACTCAACATCCTGAAAATACAATCGAGCCCCTTCTGAGTTCGTAGAATCGACCTCGCCTTGTAATTCATGAAATTATCCTCGAAGATTTCAAGTCTTATGCAGGCCGACAAGTAATCGGCCCTTTACATCAGTAATTTACAAGTATAGTTGGGCCAAATGGATCAGGCAAATCGAACCTCCTCTAAAGTTTACTATTTATATTCGGGTACAGTGCAAGCTGGATACGTCAATCAAAGCTCAGCCAACTAATCCATCGTTCCTCTAATGAATAAACCAAGCTCAAGGCCTCAGTTTTGGTGTAATTTCATAAAGTGATCCTCAAACAAGACTGCACAAATGCTGACAATAGCAATAAAGTAGTTGCTCGATTCACAATTAAAAGAACAGTGTTTTCAACTGGGGCATCCAAATACTATTTGAACAATAAGTAAACATTGCAGGGCTCAATTAGATAGAAACTCAAACAATAAGGGATTGATATAAATAATAACCGGTTTTTAATTCTGCAAGGAGAGGTTGAGAATATTTCGCAAATGAAGCCAAAAGGCAATCACGAAAGCCCAGGAATGTTGGAGTATCTATAAGACATCATCGGTAGCAACAAATATCTGAAGGAAATCGAGGAAATGTCTCAGAGCTATGGCCAACTTTAAGAGCTCAAGCATCAACGAGGATAATCCATGAAAATTGTCGAGGCGGAAGTCTCAGCAATGCTCAAACCGAAGTAGTAGGCTCTGACTTATATAAAACTCGAAACTAAACTTCTAACTCTATCCAATATAGTCGCTCAGTTGGAAATAAGGTAAATATCCAAAGAGGTGATGGAATAGGAGAGAAGGCTGTAATTGGTATAAAAGTAGAAAATAGAGATCGTCGCTAAGTAGAAATAAAAACATCAAAAATAGAAACAGAGAATATCCGAAATAAAGCTAAATAAGCAAAAACTGCAACATACTGAATAGCTTCTTCTTAAAGATAAGGAAACATTGAACAAATTGGATTTGGCTGATAAGAACCTGAACCAGTAACTCACTTTCAAGAGCGAAGATGTCGTAAAGTATTAAAGGAAAATAGAATAATACACTAAGTAGCTCTCCGAGATTCTGTAAACAAGCGAGAAGCTGAAAACAAGTATGCCTGACACTATCATTAAAATAGACTAAATGAAACAATCTACTTAGAAACTTAAAAATTAAGTCAGTAAATTCGATCGGCCTGAAGTTGCGAGAGATATCCGCAAACTAGAGAAGGACATAAAAAATAACAGACTTGAAACAAACTCGCTGCAATAGAAACTGGCACAGCTCTAAAAGGAGTACGAAAAATATCATGCGGACATCAAAGTCAATGACTAACGCATGGCAGAGCAGCTGATGAAGATATCGGACAGCTAAAAGATACTATCAGATCTCAGCAAAGCCAAAATGAAAGCTCAGTTTATCTTCAAGGGGCTCAAAAGAGATTTAGAGTCGCATCGAAATTAGGAGAGCAAAATCATCGAAGAAATCGAGAAAATAGATTTCGTTGTCTCCAACCTCAAATAATAGACCAATGAAAAAGGATCCATCAGCAACATGTTCACGAACATCATGAATGAAAAGATTCCCGGAGTGTTCGGGAGATTGGGAGATTTAGGAACTATCAATTCCAAATACGATTAGGTTCTAACATCTTGTATGGGACTGAAACTAGACAGCATCGTTGTGCAGAGCATAGAGGCAGGCCAAGCTGTCATTTAATTTTTGAAAAAGAGTCAGCTCGGCAGAGTCTCCTGTATAATTCTTGATAAAATCCAATAGTATGCAAATTACATGCGGAAGAACTTCAATCCCCCTTAGAATTCACTTCGGCTGTTCGACTTAATAACTGTTGCATTTGAGTAAGTCAAGGTTGCCTATTACTTTGTATTGGGCGATGCCTTATATTGCGAAGACAGTAACTTGGGCTTGAAGTATGCGATGGAGGACGAGAGAAACAGAAGAAGGGTCATCTCTTATAATTCGAAGCGAACCGGATTCATTCTGTATGAGATCAATGGACTCATGAGTGGCTACCCCAGGAAAAAGGGAGGGTTCGAAGCAAGGGTTAAATTCCAAGATACCAACCGAATCTAGCAATAGATTTTTGAGCTCATCAAAAAGAAAGAGCAGTAATAAAGTAAGCTGAAGCTAATACAACCAAGGACTGAAATAATTCGTAAAGATTTATAGGCAACTGAGAATGACATACGGCAGTTCGAAAAGTAAAAAGGTTTGCTCGAACTGAGCATAAGCAACAGTAAAGATGAACTATAAGACTTAAAAAAGAGTAACTATTCTCACATGAAGGATGTCAACACTGAGCACAAGAAGGCTCACAAATAAAAGCAAATTCAAGCATTAAAGCAAAACATCCTAACACTGCAAAACTTATTAAAACTCTTAGAGCTAAACTTGCATGAAAAGCAGGATGAACAAAAATTAATGTAGAGTCCAGAAGTGCAGTAGCTTCGACTGAAATATTCCGAAACGCGTGTAAGCTATGAAAACTAAGTAAAATAATTGAATAAGAATAAGGCAGTGCTTGAGACGACGAGCCATAAAATAAACGAACTCACCAAGAATAGGATTACACTCCAGAACAAAATCAAGAACATCAAAAAATAAATTGATAAGATGAAAGTCGAGCGGGAATAAATGGAGAAGATGGCTGTGATGGTTTTTGGCAAGACCAGCGAGTATTAGTCATTGATAATAAGGCTCAAGAGCCTGGATACGGAAATGAGGATACTATTGCAGGAGGAAAATAAGGATCTCAATGAGAGCCGAAGGAAAATTTAGGATATCAAAGAAAAAGTGGAGGAATGTAAGGCCAAATACCAGCAGACTTATTGCGAATTGAACCAACAAAAGTAGGCTCTAACTGCCAAGAGAAGGTACTATGAAGCAATGATGACGGAATTTCCATTTTTAATTGAACTCGAGTCAATTTAAAGGCTGGAGTTCAAGGACTCATAAAACAAAGGCAAAGACCAAAATATAAACATCAGCAAGAAACTGGCCTTGGAAACAATCGATGGCTTTATTGATACACTCAATCCCATTACTGAGCTGGACTAATAAAAATTATCAAAGGCAGAAATGTTTAGAGATTCCATAAAACTCCAAAAGGAAGCACGATAAAAATAATTTGAGGCTTTTGCACCGACTGACATCGTGATTTTGAAACGATATCAAATAAAATGCACAGAGTACCATTCAAAATTAAAAGATCTGAAAAACACAATAAACTTGCAGAATTCCTTGAGGACCTAAATTCTGAAGAAGAAAGAGGAACGATTATCCTTATTTAGAACAGGCTTCAACATTATTAACTCGAAATTAAAGTAAGTGTACCAGTACCTAACAAAAGGGGGAGATGCTGAGCTCGAGCAAATTGACACACTGGACCCGTTTGCTTAGGGAGTAACTTTCAGTGCGCGCCCATACAAAAAAGCATGGAAGTAAATATGTAAGCTTTCAGGAGGAGAGAAGACATTGAGCTCGTTATCTCTGATCCTGTCTCTACATCACTATCGACCGAATCCAATATACTTTTTAGATGAAATCGACGCTGCATTGGATTACCGGAATGTGCAAATTGTGGCAAGCTACCTGAAGAAGAGAACTCAAGATGCGCAGTTTATCATTATATCTTTACGTAGCCAGATGTTTGAGTTGGCTGAAAGACTCATTGGAATCTATAAAATATCTGATTGCACTCATGTCATTGAGTGGGAAGGAGCATCTTTCCTCTTGCAAGAAACTGAAAATACCGCCGTGAATCATATATAGTAAGAACAAATTGATGTCTAAGGAAGTGACAGCTAAGATGAATCAATCTCAGAAGAATTGGCTGACTTTGGCCCTCACAATGCTGAACGTAGCAATGTGGATAGGATAGAAATGCCCCTGGAACTTGAGATGGAATCTAATCATGGTGTTGATAGGTTTCAATAGAACATGATGAAAGAAAGCGAGAAATAATTATGATAAATCCACTCAAATTATTATTGATATAAGTTTGCAAATACATCATGCAGTTTGGCTATTTCGTTACATTAAATTTAAATACTGATTATATTGTTACACTTCCCTCCTTTGTTTATGTATGCATTACCCTGTAATTTGTGATTGTTTGTGGTATTTACTACTTTATTCTTAATTAAGTGCAGTAAATAAGTATTTGATCTCTAAATATTAATAACCAAAGTACCTGCAGTTTGCCAGCATTAACCATATGTTTTGGAAACAAATGCAAAATGCGATGCGGGAATTGTATCGTAATGAAATCAAGCCTACAACCCCTCCGGCGCGAATTTTAGTCGCGATCGCTCCTTCTGCAATTATGCTGTTCATGGGTCTATCCTATTCGACACATCTCAAAATGCAATAACCGACGGACTATGAGCTCATCTATCTCGATCTCATTAAAGTGCAAGAACCTTCTCATATTCATACCCCTCGAAACCAAGTTATCCACACAGAAAGCAACGAGCATAAGTGAAGATCATAACTACATACCCTTACAATGATAAAATTTCGATATTTGATAGCAAAGGAGGCGATTAAATAGAATGCTTTAAATGTATATGGGATCTATCGATCGACTGAATGCTATAAATATATAATTTTTGAATTAATTCTAAGCAAGAATGCAGCAACCGTTTAACTAATAACTGCCCCTCGACGACAA
The DNA here is from genome assembly GCF_059751285.1 of Brachycentrus maculatus. Taxonomy (NCBI): domain Eukaryota; kingdom Metazoa; phylum Arthropoda; class Insecta; order Trichoptera; family Brachycentridae; genus Brachycentrus; species Brachycentrus maculatus. The sequence continues at coordinate 2,873 of NW_028281682.1, read as the reverse complement.
TTTCCAGCAGAACCCCTACGAATACCTGCAAGCATTCATTCGCAACATGAACAATGAGCTGTTCTTATCGGAATACCATATCAATAACCTCTATGCTCTCCTGCTCATCGGGCGTAGCTCTCCTTGGGACGAAGTCAAGTACATATTGCGTAATCCGAGTAGACCACATTAGATTGCCTACAAGCAACATATAAATGAGCTAGTCGATAAAAAGGTGTCATAAGTCAAGTATTTGCTCGATAACCTATCACAAATCTACTAGGATAAAGTCAAGAAAACTACCTTCAATCGTATCGAGCGTCTCATGGGCATCATCCGGGCCAAGAACAAGTCTATCTTCATCGAAAAGAGTTTTCACCCGTCCTACTCGTCTCAGTAGGAAGCAACCTAGTCAGGATAATAATCTCGATGCATTCGTAAGAATTCGAGGGACAACTCCATCCACAACCCGCAACGAAAACCATCCAGGTAACTACAATCAAATGAGGAAGCACAAACAGATCGAAACGAGCAATCTCAATAAGAACCTAGTCATGAGTGTTCGCACCAGCACGAACACACAAAATAGTAGACGCATGAAAACTAGGTATTCGGCATTTTCACAGGATTAGCGAACTTGCCCAATTTATCGGCCATGGCTCTGAGCAATTGCCTCGAGTATAACTCATCAGAGCGCTTCATTAAGTTCAAAATGAGCCGGAACTACGTGATGACAATTAAGAATGAAGATCCGGTCAGTTATGATCTAACATCTGTCCTCGCGAAGATGCCGGGGTCGACCATGATCAACAACCTCTTTCCATACTTGACCGCTTGGGAGCTGTTCCGCGTTCGAGGGGTCTGCAAGTAATGGCTCTGCCATATAAAGTAGGCTTGGCATTCCACATTCAAGCGGTAGATGTACGTGCAATTGCTGGCCGGCTAGTTCTGCAAAGATATTTAATTTTTCTATAAGTGCATCCAGCTCCGAAACCCATTCTTCCAGAAGCTATCACTGCTCCTCCATGCGCTCATCGAAATCATCGAATGGGACAACATTAATGAAATGGTCGTAAACAACAGCATGAACATAGCTTTAAAGAGAGTCATCATGATCCTGCTGAAGTATCTGGGGCAACTAGCGCATCCCCCCAATGTCACCTTGACATTCACTTCGATCAATGAACTCTCGAACTAGCTCTTTGATTATAACAAGCACAAGATTGTGATGCTGAAGGACTTAGTGACTGATTTCTTCACCAATCTCAGAGGCTGCTCTTTGTCGATTAACGAGTTACGGAACATCAAGGTTTCCATTCTAGACCACCCGCTGCTTAGGGGTGACGAACTTCAGACTGAGGAAAAAACGCCTCTGCTGTTATTAATCTTCATTAAGCAGCTGAACCTGCAGCAGATTTTAAAAAACCATTTATACTTTTGCCAGGAGTACCTAATGAACTAAAAGAACAGGCTTGATGACATTTCCAAGAAGATGCCCCACCAAAAGGGGTTCTTATAGGGGGTCTACAAGGTTTTGTTGTTGAAGAGTGCAAATGTGGGCAGCGAAAAGTAGTCAGAAGAAGAGAAAAGCTAGATGCCCGATTTTCAAGACATGATCCAATCACTGTTCGATAACAAGTAATCTGACAAGCCCGATTTCACTATCAAGACAGGCACATCGAAGACAAACATTTTTATGGATCGAGCCACCAAGCTAGATATCATCATTTCGACGGTCAAGAAGCTGCAAGGATCCGAAATCAAGTAAGAAAAGGCCATTGAGCTTGAAATTTAGCATGATCACGAGCATGAGCATGAGTATCTAATAGAACGGGCATATAACATCCAGAATTAAGCATCCACATAGAGGCCTCCTCAACATATCTAGCAATAAAATAATCATCAGACATCGAGGCACATTTAAAAAAGATAAGAGGAACCAATAAAAAAAACTCGCGAGCTGTCCATATCGAGTTCTTTCAATATAAAATCAGACTTTACCAACGTCAAAAACGAGGAGAAACAAAATGATTGATTGTTACTTTCATCGTGTTATTGCACTACATGCTATTTTTATTGCATACGTTGTTACATACTTTATTCATGTATGCGCCACGTAGAGAGCGTTGTTATATAGCATGTTACCATGTTAAAATGTGCGATGTATATAACATAAGCAGATATTTGTGATACTCATAGATTGTGTTCTTAAACAGAAAACATAATAATAATTTATATCATTCCTTAGCAGTGTTAATTCAAGCCTTTTGGGTGCTTTTTCTCAAAACGAACATAAAGTAGAGCAACGGGATCTGAATTAAATGAAAGGGTACCTTCAGGATGAATATGATGACTGAACAGAACACAGCGAACCCATGCAGACTTTTTAGATTGTTCCAGACAGAGTTGACGTCCGAAGTCTTCATCCAGGACTGAGGCACAAATATGAAGAATATGATATCCATGACAAGCAGCATAATTATGAGTCCAAATATCTACATGATAACCTAATTCGTACAATTGTTATAGAAATGCGATCCTTTTTGCTGATGAGGTAGAAGTATGCGAAAAATAGGAACACGAAGTTATAGTCGGAGCGAATAAGGCAACACCAGGCTGAAATATGCTATGATTATGGAGGGTGTACTAATGTGACAAGGATCAGCATCTAGATGCGGCTGCTGGATACTTCTGGTGAAGTGTCGAAAAAATTCATTGTTTATCTAATTATTAACGGATTATATCGAATAAGCTCCTATTCATATTATAATTATCGATATTTAGTTCAGGCATTCGAAACTTCAATTTAATGGTTCTCTTTGTTGGGGTTGGGGTTGGGGTTGGGGTTGGGGTTGGGGTTGGGGTTGGGGTTGGGGTTGGGGTTGGGTTGGGAA
>NW_028281681.1:65000-84490 GCF_059751285.1 Brachycentrus maculatus | reverse complement strand
GTCTAGATTTAGTCATTTTTATTTGGAGTTGTTAGGCAAGCCGGGCTTTTGGGCTTCTAGGGAAGTACCGCCACTGATGAGGAGATGCATGAATGTGGAAGAGGTGTAGATTCATACAAAGAAAGATTGTTGTTGTGTTAAATTTTGTTTGCCTACAACTGTAGGGAGCGGTATGATGTTAAGTTAGTTCCCAAACATGTTTTATATTAGTCCTTTTTTCTGGACTAAACACTAGTTCATTATTTAATACTTAGAGAAATAATAAAATTGGGTGTAAGCAAAAGGCAATATTGCTAAAATAAATAATAACTCATACGAAGAAAAAATGACAAATACTATTAGTTTTCACAAGCAGTCTCCACAGACGCCGTGACGTAGTAGGGTAGACGCTTGACTGCGAAACTGGCGTCGCGGGTTCGATTCCCGCCAATTGCAAAATGAATTTAAGAAAGATTTATTTTTAATTGGTATGGGCGTTTGTTATGCATTCTTCACAATGAATTTCCCTATCCTTACTATCCTACCTTGAGACAAGCATCTAAAATAAACGCTTTGCGAGTTATTCCTTTCAAAATATAATAAAATATATATATTTTCAAACATCCTGTATTTTTCAATCACTATTCTTATGAAAACCTTATTAGCAAAGAGCGAAAGAAAAATACCAGAAGACAAAAAGTTTCTTTCTTTGTTTGTGAAGAAAGAGGGAGGGATTATAAATTGTCTATTAATAGAAAGTAAAGAGAGTAGGCAGAAAAGGAAATAAAATAGGGTGAGAAAGAGTGCGAAAAGCGTAAAGAAGAAATTCTCGACACAGTTAGGAAAGTGGTCTTAAATTTTCTTCACTAATGAACTGCTTAGTTTACTGAGCGACTGAAAAAAATAAACTGATATTCTCGATCGACACAAAATATATAGAAAATTCTCGAATAAGCAACCAATTATTATTACGATCATTATTTACTTGAGCAATTTATATAAAGTTACTTTGATTTAAAAATAAGTATGAATTTACATTTTTAAATATCTCCTATACCTAAAAATAATTGGTCAAATTATAAGCTGTATGAATTTTTTTGTTTATATTTTCAGGCATTTCCCAGTGAAACACTCTTATATTAATTACCATACCATAAAGTTGACAGTGCTTTTAATATACAAAATATGTTTCCCAGTATATTTAAATATCGGGGATCATCCAAAAAAGGGTCTCTGCTAAATGAAAGCCTTCTCAATCCACCAAAGATAGCTCTATGGACTAATATGTACGAAACAACGTCATGAAATTAATGATATAAATCCAAAAAATTGAGTTGTGTGGTTGTTAATCATGAGTAGAATGGTGAATATTGCACGTGTGTGAACTGGTCATTTCACCAGCCTATGACAGGTCATAAGTCCTGTTAATATCCAGACACCCATATTGTTGCTCGTGTATGCTGAGTTCACTAGAACCATGTATGGTTGAATTGGGAAAAATTATATAGCAGAGACCCTTTATTCGAATGTTCGCAAGATCCTAACCGGATTATTTTACATGCTGGGAATCTCCTGTAAACGTTATTTTGTTTGCACCTTATAATTTTAACAGTTATTTTTATAAATTAAATAATATCAGAAATTTCAACTTTCTTTTTTTTACATAATAATAAAACCCTTACCGCACCCCAATGGTGCATAGGGCACTGCTTCATATAAACGCAGTGTTATCTCGATCGAATACACATGAAGGAAAGGTGATCAGCCCTCCACTTCAGGTACCAGTCCAGTGTAATATTGAATAAATATTAGAGTGAAAAAATCACTTATATTTATTAAACCCCCCTGGGAATCGAACCCGGGACGGTAGGCAAGCATGCTGACCATTACACTACGGAGGCGGACAAAAATTTACATAAACTGTACATTTATTGGAAAAAAATTAAAACAGATTTTTTTACAGACACCAAGCCAGCTTGTGTGGAGTTCTTTGTACATATGTTTTTACTCTTCTTATCTATTTTAACCAAAAAAATAAAGAAGAAGAAACTATTTTACAATTTTCATAGAATTAACTCTGGTCATTCCTTTATTTTACCTTCGTGTATACATTTTACAGCAACGCGTGATCGGGTACATCTTGTATAAAATAAAAAATAATTATTGTAAAAATATTCATATCAGTCGGCAATTATTATTTGACCAAGTGTTGAATTTATATCCTCTAACAATCTAACAATTACAAAAAATATTTTTCAATTAAAGTTCAAAAATACCAAATAGATAATTAGTATGGAGGCAGAAACCCACGATCAAGTCACGTTTTATGAAAGTTCTAATTAGTTTCTCTGGTGGTAATGCGAACGGCGGAAATAGAAACCGAAATGTCACGCAGGAAGTAAAGAAAATAAATACTTTGAATCTAAATATAGATAAAATTAAAAATTATTTTAATTGACGTTTGAAATAAAATCTGTTCACATTGCGTGTAAATTTCATTTTAAATTAGGATAAGGAATTATAAAGTAAAATCCAGTATCGCCATACATTCCCAAGACCAAATTTTTGTTCAACAATCAGCATTTCTCTACTAAGTTATTTTTTAATCTATAACATATTTAATGAAAAATATGGAGTCCTCAAAATATTTAAATAAAAAACATTTTATGTACCTCGACATAATTTCACATTTGCTCTAACTTATCACGTAAGGACTTGACACTTTTAACATTAACATCTACACTTTTTTTCCAGTTGCTGTTGTTGTAGCATTCTTCATTTGCTGGGCGCCCTTCCACGCACAGCGACTGCTGGCTATCCACGGCCACTCCATCATCACGCCGGATATCATCTTCCTCTACAACATCCTGACCTACCTGTCTGGAGTCCTGTACTATCTCTCGACGTGTATCAACCCTCTTCTCTACAATATCATGTCCAACAAATTTAGGAATGCTTTCAGGGTCAGTATTAAAAATAAGATATATATGTTTCGACTATGTTTTCATACATAATTCCATAGAAAAGCATAAAGTTAGTAAAAGACGGATTAAAGTAGACAGAAAGCAGTCAAAATGCAATGTTTCAGACTATGTATGACAGATGTTGAAGTGGTGATAGAGGAAAAAGATGCAAAGCTAGGATAAGATGTGATAAGTGTAGTGAGATGTAAGGTTTGGGCATGTAATCAAAAGAGTGAATAAAAAGCAGTAAAACAAATTTAAAGAGCAAATGTGGTTGGTAATACAAGCAGAGTTAGGCCGAGGAAAACTTGGCGTGATCAACAATTTCAAATACTCGTGCGTGGTCAGGTCAGAAATCGGAAGAATGAATATTTTTATCTATTATTTCTGGGATTGGATGTCCGTAATACAAATTTCAGTAAAAATGTATAATTTTGACATTATTAGATAAATTTGGATAAATTCGTTTTCATATAATAAAAAAAAATAAGTAAAAAAATCTAATTATTTTTTTCACTTCCAGGAAACTCTGTCCAGATATTTTCCTGGAAGAAACAGGGTCCCAGCCAGGCGTTACTCTGCCTTGTCGCTCCCAAGAAGTATCTCTATCACCAGATCTCAATCTCTCTCTCACTCTGGCGGAACCTCCAGGCAAACGTCTCTTCGATATGTAGACGGAGATATTTCGAGAAGACCGCTGGTCGTCTCCTTTCGACGACCAACCCACGCGACCAAACCGAGGACCTGCATCCATGCAGCTCACTGCACCTGCTCGAGAAACAACGATCTCAGGAGAGCCATCTATACCAATAGATTCGAACGTCAGATCATAGAAGAAACTAAGTTTGACCACAACCCCGAAGTTCTCCCAACAAAAGAGCATTCAAAACCTAAAAAAATGTTCAGAAAATGGGGAAGGAAGAACAAAAACACGACTCATTCCAATTCTGACCAAAACACTTATACAATAGTTTGCGCTGAATGTCACAGATTCCTTAAAGATACCAAATCTGAATTAGAAAATAAATTTGTTTTAGTTAATAACTCCTCGATAAAACACTCTGAAAACTCTTGCGTAGGTAGTGATAGCTTCAACTCTTCGTCAGACGCGAGCAAAGATTGCAAATGCAGTTCTAGAGAAAACAGCAAAACGGTGGAAACAGTTGCAACAGAGTACGATTTGATCCCACGCCATAGGTGCCCAAATCAATTTCAGCTAGACTTCCAAGACAGGATGCAACTGTCTCATATGAATGTCAGTTCCCGATTCAAAGTCGAACACCTTGACCGGAACAAAAATGCCGTCCAGCACTCGAAGACAATGTCTGATATTGTAGAATACGCCCTGCAGGTCAGAGAATCTCTAGCCAACGAGTCCTTCAAGCCACATAACGGATTTAAGGACCCCCTGACGGCCTTTAATGCTTTGCTAATTGTGGAGAAACCAATTTCGAGAAAGGATATCTTACGACAGAAGATAATTGATGAGTTGGGAGGGGTGAAGAGGAAGTGGGGAAGTGCTGATAATCTATTTATTAAATAATAACTAGTAATTGGGATGATTGATGTTAAGTTGATAAAGAAAAATGAAAAATGTTGATGAGTCTTCAATTTCAATAAGTGAGATACTCAAATATGTGCGTAATATAGCAAAAAGCATCAAATATGACCTTTTTTACTTTTGCAACACGATACAAAATAACTACAAAATAACTCGTTACATTTTTTACAACATAATATGTTGATTTTTTAATTCATTTCAAGTTTTCGGACGTTTCTTTATAAAAAAGAAACCTGTTCATCAAGAAAATGTGGTGATACTTTTTTCAAAAGCGTTTCTCATAAATATTTTTTCAAATATGAAAGTATTTCATTTAAAAGGTCAAATGATACAAAACAAATTACACATACAAACTCAACGGCAGAGTTAAGGCAGTCTTAATGTTCACTTATAAACCAAAACTTTTTGTAATCCTTGCTAGTCGATTGGCTATTTTGAAACAGAGTTATGAAAGTCGTTTTTGCGATATGGATGCGTTTTTAAGAACCGCATCCATAACCTTACAAGATATTACTGTAACATTCAAAGCCCATTAGCGTGAAGAGTAACTTTTAAATAACACGCAGATTTGATTCTAACGGTAGCATTCAATGACGCTAAATCATTAAATAAACTCTCGCGCATATATCAAGAACTTACAGGATAACTAATAAAGGTCATATCCATTTCTCAAAAACTATAAAGTTTATTGATTTTTTTGTTATTCTTACAATTTGTCAAGAAAAAGACAAAAATCACAAAAGGGTACTTTTATGGCAGCTATAAGATAAAAAATAAGTTAGGGGAGCTACTTTTTTAAAGTACCCTCACATTCAAAGATGACATTCTTGAAAATTTATAATTGAAATTGTTATAAATTATGTCGCGTAATGTTACTCAGTTCAGTTTAAATGTAAAAAAAGTTTATTTAACTCGAGTACAATTAAAATAGATCGTAAAAAATAATTGTGATATACTTTTACGTATGGATACTTTTATATTTTTAACATTCACAGATAATTGTTATAAGTAGTTGAAGTATATTTTTATTACGTGAAATATGTGTATAAATATTTTTTCAAGTACAAATAAGTATATGTATTTGCTTGCATTGAAGATTATTTTATTTTATTATTAAAAAATATATATATAAATATATATACATGTATATATTTATATATATATATATATATATATATATATATATATATATATATATATATATATATATATATATATATATATATATATATATATATATATATATATATATATATATATATATATATTTGTATTTGTTTATCTATATATTTATATCTTGATGGTTTTCTTATTTAAAATGTGAATTCATTTATTTGAAAATAAAAATACTAAATGAATGATCTCGATGTATTATTTTTCCTTTCTTACATATAAATACATTTATTTTTCATATCTTCAGTTCAGGATCCATATGTAGACCTAATATATATTTTTATGAAAAATAACGCATTATAATTTACGGTTTTATTTGATTGATGCCACTTTAAATACAAATACTTTCTTTAAATACATTAAGACACGTGGTTTGATGCACTTAGCAATCATTTTCAAAAAATATCCCTAAAATGATGCGGAATGCATCGATAGGTGGATTTTAAGGGATAGTAGTAGTTACCTAAAATAAAAATGGATAGATATTCCCAGATAATGACTGCCGAATCAATTTGAAAAAAATAATACACTTAAAGCGGAACGGAGAAATACCACATATTTTATTGGTGCATGCCATCTGTCGACATTTTCTGAAACCAGTATGTCAGCTTTACGCTTAGCGAAGAGAATTGGTTTTCAGCTTTTTTTTCATAGTTGCTTTAAGAAAAAAAAATCCTGCATTGCAAAGAGATGTTCCTTTCTTTGCTTCGAAACCCCTCAAAGTGTTCCTTTCTTTCGAAAGTATTTTTCTTCGGCAAACTATCTTTAAAACTTCAATATTTTATTTTGTGAAATCTTCGACAGATGTCACTAATATGAAATCCGGAAAAATAGCTAATAAAGAAATACTGACCCTAACTTACCCCTCTCCTTATTTACAGAAAAAATATTTATTTTATTTTAGTTAACATTTAGACCTGAAGATGGAAGCTCAACTTCCGAAACTAGTTGTCTTAAATAACCCCAAGTGATAAAAAACAATTGTTTTCTTTAATAATTAAGAAATACTGTGATAAAATTACTGAAATCTTGAATGTGGCTGAAAATTTTAGTTCCTATCGTGTAGCGTCATCATGATCCTGAATAAGGACCTTTTATGAAAATGAGGAATTATTATTTCTGTTTACTTTTAGTATTAAATCTTATAACTATAAATATACTTAAAAACAAAAAAACATTTGTATCTATAAATATACTACTACTACCATCACGCCGTTTCCCGCAGGGGTAGGCAGAAAGGATGGAACGCCACACTCTTCTGTCCTGACATACACTCCTCGCCTCCTTCACATCCATACATCTAGTCATACACGCCCTCCGATTACGCAGACTTTTGCCACCGCCAGATTATAGGTTCTGATTGATCTGATCATGCTTATTCTTTTTCGGTCGTCCTCGTTCTGTTTTCCCTCTCTATATCTCTATATCTAAACATCATGGGTAAAAATTATTCTTGAATATATTCTAATATCTGTTTAGAATATGGAACCAAGTTGTAGCATGGTGAGATCGCACTTGGGAATTTCTAATCGGAGACCGCTATTATACAATGGACAGTATTAGTGATATTCGTAATTAACTTGATATTAATTAAGCTTGGAATCTATAAAATAAAATATTCTCAATTTCTATAAAAACTTTTTTTATCAGTTGAATTCACGAAATGCGAACAGTACGTATTTTTTTTTATTAATTGAATAAAAATTAATATCTCAACATTGTGTCAACATTGGGTTGTGGTCCCGTGGTCAGTGTGGTAGAGTGGGTTCTCGGTTCGAACCCACTCTACCACAATATGATACCTATTTCTATAGTATATATAATATATATATTTATATATATATATATATATATATATATATATATATATATATATATATATATATATATATATATATATATATATATATATATATATATATATATATATATATATATATATATTAAATATATATAAATATATACATATTTATATATATATATATATATATATATATATATATATATATATATATATATATATATATATATATATATATATATATATATATATATATATATATATATATATATATATATATATATATATATATATATAATATATACAAATATTGTATTTACATTTATTCATTAGTAAGTAATACCCCATTTAGCATTAAAAATAGCAGCACTTTTCCTTTACAATAAATGCGCAATTTTCGGGTCTCTAACTATCGCTCGTTTGTTCAGCAATATGATAATTTTGGTAGAAATATCACTTAACTTTTGGTAAGTACCTTATTGAAGTCCATTTATTATGCCGTCCCTCAAAGCGAAACTTCGCAAGTAACTAAAAACTTTTTTAACAGTTGCTCATTTACCCTCCCGTTTTTCATGAAAACCGCCCTGTGATTAAATCAACCACCTGAGGCTTACTCGGGCTTAGGTCCTGGAAAACAAGTAACACACATTTTAAATGTTTGCGCATAAAGTTTTGGCTTTACAGTTCAGAGTGTGAGTGTAAAGGATTAAGGCAGAGCGCACAAAATGATAATGGAATGAGTGACATTATTACAACGCAAAACTTTTGCTGGCAACATTAGAAACCCTTTTTCCACGACATGCTTTGATTTTTTTACTTGTATTTGTTTTATAAGACAATGAAAAATGTTGAAGAATATGTTTCAAATATTTTACAATTTACAAATGGCGTAGGTACTCTTTTTTTATTATATTCACTAGAAAATTCTCCTAGCCTTTTATGTACAAGGATTAAAAGCATATTTTGTTTATGTGTCTTTAAAATTATAGTAAATGAGTAAAGTTGATCCTTAAAAACAATAGATACAGTACAATAACAATAGATACAATGGATTCAATATTTTATATCAATCAAGATTTGTCACGTAGTTAATTGATTTGTCTATATTACTTCACACTTGATTTGTCCCTTGTCACATGAAATAAAAAGCAGTAAAGAAATCAATTTAAATTGAGACATTTCAAAAAAAACTATGGTTGACGTTTAGGAGCAGACAATTTATTTGAAAACGCAGTCAAGAAATCGAAGTACATATTGATATTCTTAAAAACTCAGATAGACGTATAGAATCAGACAATTTATTATAAAAAAACAGTCAAGAAATATAAGTACATATTGATATTCATAAAAACTCAGATGGACGTCTAGGAGCAGACAATTTATTTAAAAAAAACAGTCAAGAAATATAAGTACATATTGATATTCATAAAAACTCAGATGGACGTCTAGGAGTAGACAATTTATTTAAAAAAGCAGTCGAAATATTCAAGTACATATTGATATTCATAAAAACTCACATAGACGTCTAGAAGCAAACAATTTATTTGAAAAAACAATCAAGACATCCAAGTACATTTTGATATTCATAAAAACTTAGACAGACGTCTAGGAGCAGACAATTTATTTGAAAAAGCAATCAACAAATCCCAGTTCATATAGATATTCATAAGAACTCAGGTTGGCGTCTAGGAGTTGTTTATTCATTTTGAAAAAGCAGTCAACGAATCCAAGTACCTACATATGAATATTCATAAAATAAGTACTATATAATAAGTACTCAGGTTGAGGTCTAAGAGCAGATGATTAATTTTTCCAATGGTTTAGTGAATTTATGTTGCTGTATTAATTTCCTTTTGTTTTTTTTTATGAATATATTTTTATATATTTTTTACAACATATAAAAATATTTACTTAAACTTATTTCTCAAATATTTTGGATCAAAAAATATTTCTGAACATGACTTAAATTTTTCTCCAAGAGAATTTTGATTAACTTGTTTATCTTAACATAGATGAAAAAGTGTAGTCAGGGCATTTACAGAGCTAAAAATCTGTCATTGGCTGTTAAAGTCAACATTTCATGCACTAAGTCTATCATTTTTGCAGGTCCTGGGTATTTTTAATATATTATTTTAAATGTAAACAGGATGTAGCTTCCATTTTAATTTAACTGCCTAGCTCTCTGCACGAGACATATACCTATGTATGTACCTACTCATATGTATTTATTAATATTTCTCTAAAAAAATAGCCATATTTTTATCGAGTAAGATACTCCAATGTTCAATCTTCGTTTCGTCTAAAAAAATTTTTTTTCAATATTTTTAGTATTTATTATATCAGACACTGGATTATTCACCCTATGGATTATATATCAATATAATAGGTCACAAGAGCCAAATACCTAGGATGTTTAAACTTCCATCATCTTTCACATATAAATAACGATAGATGTTTCAAATGAAGTCGAGACACCTTTAGTATTTTTTCAATTCGACGAGCGCACGTCGCTTTTCCCCCTCTAGGAAACTTTCAGGATTTTTCAGGACTTTTGGAACTTCGTAACTTTTCGTCAAGAGAAGGGGAGTTGGACTAAATAGTCCCCTTTTTCTCACCATTTTCAGAAACTTTCAGGACATTTATTTTAAACGAGGACATTTGATTTGATTTTCGTTACTTCGAGATCTCACTTTCAATAACGTGACGTACGTCTATCGGATAAATGAAAACCATGATTAAAGGGACATCAATATTCTTCTTAACTACGACAGTAATCATAATTATGTATTTTGTAACTACTACGAACATCGCTCACTCCTTTCAACAACGTCGTCAATGCCCAGAAAATGTACTATATCCCACTAAAAGCGGCATATTTTTAACTCAATATTTACCCGCTACAGGGCAGAAAGGGTTGTTTTTGCGTTTTGAAGAAAAGGTATTGTTTAATAATAAAAAAAATATAAATATCCTTAATATTTTTCAAATGGAGAAAAAACATTCAGGTTTTACCTAAAAAGATCCGTTGCACAGTAAAAAGTTCAAAATTGGTTTGATATTTATTTTTAATACATTTTTTTTTATATCTTTAAACATTAAAAATGATCTGCTGAAATTTTTTTTTTATATTTTACGTTGTTGAAAGGAGTGAGCGATATGATGTATTATCTTTTTTATTCATCGTCTTCTTTCTTCTTAATGATCCTCGGATCTGTTCCGTTATCCGTCTCTTGTGATGCAGACTACCAGCTGTCATGCCATGCCTTTGGAGTACTTCCAGGTTTTCTTCATCCGTCTAGGATCTCTTGAAAGGCAAGTCGAGCCAGTCTATTTTTTTGCATTATATATTAACATGGACATTCCTGAATCGTCTTCGCTGTATTCACCATCTGACTATATCCTCAAAGTTCCGTGTTCATTATTCGGTCGCTTAACGTGTTTCCGATTATGCACCTAAAAGTCTTCATTTCTGAAGCTCTTAGAAGAGATTTGGTGCTCGCTGTGTCTTCCGCGGTCTTCATCACTTATGTGTCAATCGGTCTTTCACGGGTCTTATCCATTTTTACTTTAAAATTTTCTTTTAGCCACATCGATATAACAGTAACTTTATTGATTTCTATGGGTGGCATAGTAAATATAAGTTTTCTTTTTCCCTCTAACGTGTATTAAATATTATCTGAATAGCGAATTGATCATATTGCCTTTATATATTACATGATCAAATAAATATGCATCAATAAGATGCAGTCCCCTATGCACCATTGTCTGTGAAAAAGGGTCAGTAGTAGTTTTGTAAATATAATTTTGATTACAGTTGATCTGATGAGGGAATGGTTTTTCCGAACCAAATTCTTGAAATCTGTTTTTGAGTGATATTATACAAAATGATAAGAAAATTGTTATATCACTATACCATAAAGTTAATAATGCTTTCAAATACAAAATAATTAATTGATATTGACATTTTATTAATAAAATAATAACCAGAATGGTGGGCATCATTGAGCATAACGTTATCATATCGGAAAAATTAATAAACAGATTTTGGATAAAGATTAATTCATAATTAAATTTAAATTACGTTTACTGAAAAAAGGGTTATCCTGACGATTAAACATACGATGATTTTGGATCAAAGGTAAAAATAAGATTACTTACATGAGGGAAGATAGTAAAAGAAAAATAGGATTCAGAGAAGATGATCCTAAACTTGAGAAATACATAATATATGAAGGCAGATACAAGAATGACATCCATATGGGCAAATGGGAGATGTGTTTCTGCTCCGGAATTTTATAAAATTCTGGAACAGCGATATATGAACCTCCCATTCAGTGAGTTATTACTCACATACTCAATGTGAAGGAAATGGGAATGTTTAAGTATTGTTACAGAAAAACGTGGTATTAACTAACTTATTTTGTGTACTAAAAGCCTTTTTAAAAACTTTGTGGTATTGTATATATATATATATATATATATATATATATATATATATATATATATATATATATATATATATATATATATATATATATATATATATATATATATATATTTATATATATATATATATATATTATATATATATATATATATATATATATATATATATATATATATATATATATATATTTATATATATATGTGTGTGTGTGTGTGTGTGTGTGTGTACATATTCTCTATCTTCATTTATGTGTATTTTTTTAATTAACGGTTCCAAAACAACATCTAAACCTATATTCCAGTTTGCCATTTTCATGAATTTTAGTAAAAAAAAAGCTGTGTTATTTAACCAAAAGGTTAAAAAGGTCTATTTTGAAATCGCGTATGTGAATTATTCTAGCGTATGAATGGGGATGAAACACATACGTGTAAATAAAGAACACAGCTGGTTTTGGTTTATTTTTTTCGGGCATTTATACCATATTTTTATTATTTGAACAGACGTATAAAGATCCGTCGTTCTCTGATGTTAACCTGGTACACATGCACAAAAACATAAAAATACTTGTTTCCTTGTTTATTTTGTGGAGTATTTATCCATTTATTTGAATTTACGTATGTGTTTCATTTGATTTACCTTAGGACTCGTACCAAAGAGCGTTAATTAAAAGTGGACGTGATCGTTGTCCGGTTAATTTTTCTCATTGGTTCTTATAATTATTTTAAACAAAAATTATTTCATTTTTATGAACATAGAACTTGAAATAAAGATAAAATACGACTTTAAAAAAAAGTAAAACTTTAAAGTCAAAAAATGGTTCATGTATAAGGGTTCGAAAATGTATGATGAGTTGCCTGAATGTATAAAAAATTCTGAAAGAGTCTGAAAGAATTTAAAAATTAATGTTAAGTTTACTACATATATATATATATATATATATATATATATATATATATATATATATATATATATATATATATATATATATATATATATATATATATATAAATATATATATATGTATATATATATATATATATATATATATATATATATATATATATATATATATATATATATATATATATATATATATATATATATATATATATATATATATATATATATATATATATATATATATATATATATATATATATATATATATATATATATATATATATATATATATATATATATATATATATATATATATATATATATATATATATATATATATATATATATATATATATATATATATATATATATATATATATATATATATACATATATTTATATATATGTATATATATATATATATATATATATAAATATATATATATATATATATATATATATATTATATATATATATATATATATATATATATATATATATATATATATATATAAATATATATATATATATATATATATATATATATATATATATATATATATATATATATATATATATATATATATATATATATATATATATATATATATATATATATATATATATATATATATATATGACGTAAATAAAGCTTTAATAAGTACTGTGTCTGAAATGTAATATAAGCTATGTAAATAAATTTAAAATAATAAATAAAATAAAGTAAAAAAATTATAATCCTGTTTGTATAACTTTAATTCATTCAAATGTTGACATTTCTACGCATGTAGATGAAGAAGTATATAGTAGTGTGGGTATTGAAGTGGGGTCAAATTAAAAAAAAAATACTGAGTACGCCGAGAAACCCAGATTTATATTTGAAGGACTAACATTATGATTTTCCATTTAATAATGAAAATGTAACTTTGTTTTAAAATGACTATAAAGTGATTTTAAAACAAAGTTACATTTAAATTATTATAAACAAGTTTTGGATACTTTAAAATTGTTGTGTATAAAGCATTTTATTATCATGTTCCAAAATGTTTACGAAAAACCAATAAATGTTTTTATTTATAAAATATTTAAACACAGTTTGTTATAGCAATTGTTATTCAAGATGGTTTATTCAATGTGAATTTTATTTTACTATCGGTAATTAATTTTTGAAGATGACATTTATTGAACATGATTTGTATTTGAGTTTAAGAAGAGTTCAGTGATTAGATCATTATAAGAATTTGTCTATGAAAAGTATATTATACAAAGTGTACCAAACCTTACGATAATACAAAGTTATCTCAATTATATTTATTTCGACCTCCCCTAAGAGTCAAACCCGAGACCTACAGAACGGTGACCGAGCGTGCTGACCATTACACCAGAGATTCGTATATACCTATTACGTGCACTATTCGAGAGAGACAGAATTTTTCATAAACGTTAATGAAATATGTGAATTTTTCATTTATTCGTTAGATTTAATTTGTTTGAGTGCCTAGGTTTATTAAATACGTTCGTATGTTTGCGATATTGTATAATGAGTGGTTCATTTGGTGATAGTATTAAAAAATAAGTCGATTTAAAATAGCTGGCGCCCGCCACCTAACTGGTATTTTAGAATTTGCTATTGAGTACTTAAAGGTTGGGAACCCCTGCATTATACTATGGAAGCGGACAAAATACAAAAAAAAATATTAATACGTATATATAGAATATACGAATATACAGAAAATCGCTTAAATTTTTCGAAAATTACGTCTCATGAAAATACAAAAAACAACAAACCCTTAAAAGTTGAGGATAAAAGCTTACTTTTAATGGACTTTTTACAAACTTTATCAAGTGTTGTAATAATAATATTCAATAAACCATATTACCTCCTTCTGTGTTAACATCGTACTTCAATATATGAGTTGACGTATCTCTTTTATTAAAAGCTTTTTATGTCAGCAGTAAAAGTATGACAAAGGAATAAGACGTAGAAGATTTTCTGAGAAGACAAACCCAGTTTATGAATATTTCCATTTTTCTTGAAAAGTTGAATAATTTAATAAAAATTCGAATTCTCGGGGTGTCAAAAAAATGACGGAAAAATTATAAACTCGGAAACAAGATTTTATTACTTTGGGGAAATAATTTTTTACTTTAAGAATTATCTTCTCCAATTTAGGTACGAAATATTCTTTAGGATAATTTAAAACTAGTTTTTATAGAATTATGTTTTAAACGTCTTTTACAGACCAGTAAAAATCTCTGATATTGTATATATTACCGACATCAAGTTTTGATTTCGCAATTATTTAGGAAATAATTAAAGAATACACTTGTTTTATACCACTTGAGTTTTATTTAAGACTACATGTTTCAGAAGCTAAACTTCCATCATTCAGGTCTGTATAATAATGAATGATGGAAGTTTAATTTCTGAAACATGTAGTCTTTAATAAAACTCAAGTGGTATAAAACAAGTGTTTTTTTGATTATTGTAATATATCTTACCACAAAGTTAATGCCAAAACAATAAATAAAATATTTAGGAAATCATTAACTAACTAATTAACCATCACGCCGCTTCCCCGCAGGGGTAGGCAGAGAGAATAGAGCGCCACACCACTCTGTCCTTGCAAACATTCTTCGCCTCTTTTTTTTTTAAGAATACATTGTACGTTTAAATCAAGATTTTTTTTTAACTTTTGAATTACCCATCGTCTAAGTGACTCTGAAATATGGCTGCGACTTATGCAACATCTCTTATCACGGTCCTTCTTTGGCTTCAACTTTTTAAATTTATAGTCTTTAATACTTACCGTAGGACGGGGCTACTTGAACTTTGATGTTACTTGAGCCCCATACAAAAAAAAATCTGTATTTGGTCTACAATAATGAACGTATCGACATGATTTATTGTTTCCCTGACAGGTGACACTTATTGTCACGATACTTCGATTGATACCACGATCTAAATATGTTTTTTTGTACTGGGCTCAAGTAACACATCAAAGTTCAAATAGCGCCGTTCTACGGTGCTCTTTATATTTAAAGTTACAACAATGAAAATCATGAAATTTATGAGTGGAAATTCTGGGACAAAAACATTAATAAAAGAAATAATCCATTTAATGAAATAAAAAAAAAATTAACCTGTTATTTGCAATCGATCAGTTATTTTATTATAACACAAATACAAAAATCAAACAATAAATTTTTGACCGATAATAACAAATTTATATTTTCACCGAGATTTTTATGTCTTCAAGTTTCGAGATGTACCCGTCTCTTCGTCAGGACAATCACTACCATGGCATGCAAACAATACTACCCTTCACTACCATAGCACTATTTACAGGTAGTGAAGGGTAGTATTGTTTGCATGCTGTGGTAGTGATTGTCCTGACGAAGAGACGGATACGTCTCGAAACCGATAGATATGAAAAATTTGAGTGAGTGGTTATGTAATAATATTACTAACATTTTTGAAAAAAAAAAGTATTAATGACGAAGCACAAGGTAAGTGCTTTTAATATTAATAATATCGATAAATTTATATTCTTAATTTTATGTGATGTTTTTCAACAAAAAAATATTTTCAAATGAGTTTTATGAATTATTTTCAAAATACCTTAACTTGGAATTTCATAAAACGTTATTTGATTTCAAATAACCTTTTTTTTTCATTCAAGGGCTAAAGTTTTTTTCTCATAAAAGTCTTTATATTTGGAACAAATACTAATGTACATAGATAAGGCTATCTAATCACTTAACAAGAATTGAGAATACATTGAAAAACGAAATTTTAATTAATTAATTATATTTTTAAGAAACAAATCTCTTTTATTTGAGTAATCTGATAGTTTTGTTACCTTTGAAATCTGAATTAATGTAATTAATACGTTTCATTACTTCAACTCTCTTGACATTTTATAATATTCATCAGTTCAATAGCTACGTAAATATTTAAAAAATTTAGTTTTATTCATATTGTAGCTCATTATAACAAACTTACTCTCAGGACGCTTCCCCACCGAGGTAGACAGACATAATAGAAAGCCACACCAATATCTTTGCAAACAATCTTCGCCTTTACCACATTCATGAATCTATCAAATATTTGTGACGAAAGATGGAATAGATTTAGACACACCCAAAAATATGTTGTGAATAAAATAACCTGATCAAATTAAAAGCCGTATAAAAAAATTTAGTCATGTTTTCCGGCGTTTCCTATCATGTAAAATAATCCGGTTAGGATCTTCCGTACATCTAATTAAAAGGCTTAATAAAAGTTTTCTCAATCCAACTATGGACAGCTCCAGTGAACTCACACATAAAACGTGATGACATTTATGATTTATGTAGGAGTTTAAAAAAAATGTGGTTCGTCTGTCCGCTTCCGTAGTGTAATGGTCAGCACGCTCGGCCACCGTTTTGGAGGTCCCGGGTTCGATTCCCAGGGGGGGTCAAGTAAATTTAAGTGATTTTTTCGCTGTAATATTTATTCATTATTACCCTGGACTGGTACCTGAAGCGGAGGGCTGATCACCTTTCCTTCATGTGTAAACGATCAAGATAACACTGCGTTTATATGACACAGTGCCCTATGCACCATTGGGGTGCGGATAGGGGCTTTATTATTATTAATGTGGTTGGCAATCATGTGTAGAATGGTGAATGTTTCACGTGTGTCTGTAAGAGATCACTTAACCAGCCTATCATAACCTTTGTAAATATGTACCAAGACCTCCATATTTTTTTTCATCTATGTTGGAATGTCAAAATATACTAAATTCTTTTAATTAAAATAAAGAATTATAATTTCAAATTCGGTTTTAAAAAACCCGAACGTTTTTTCTAGCGTTTCATCAAAAGTACCGTATTATTATTTTAGGCAAAGGTTACATGAAATAATTTTAAATGCCGCCCTAGCAAAGTACCATTAAAAACTTTTCGCCCAAATGAACAATAATAAAACCAAAAACATCTCTCAAAGTAAACTGAAAATCAGTAATGAACAAATCAAATATGAATAAAATAATTTAACAGACGAAATAAAAAAAACGAGATAGCAGAATTATTACAACTGTATTTTACAAGAAATTTTAAAAAAATGTGTATTCATACTAGTTTAAAAAAATACTTAAACTCTCATTGAAAGATAAAATCTTTTATAGAAAACAAAGTTTAAAAATTCAAATGCTTGAAATTCTTTTGCACGAAGAATTCTTTTGCATATAATAGTGAAATGGGAAATTTTAGTACTGGTAGATAATTTTGTATATTTGTGAAGCACAGGTTTGTTTTATAGGGATGGAAAAGTTGATAAAGAGAAAGAAAGGACAGTGAATGCTACGAACAGTGTAAACGGTGTACTGAAATACATTATGCATTTGAAAAATAAAACATAGTAGAGAAAATATATAAATATATATTAAATATTTATTCAGTTACAACAATTTTTGAGTATGAATATATGATATTTATATATTATTTTGTTAAGAAACAATAGATAATTAGTCAATGGAAACACTTTTCATTTTTATGTAAAACATTTTCATTGATCGTTATTCAAGAATTAATCTACTGATCTACTTACTTTCTTTTTAAATTGAAAAATAAAATAAACTTTAATAATTTTTAAAAGATTTTAATTACGTATTATTAAAATTAGTTGAATACAATAAAATTTATTTGACATCTCAATATGGATGGAAAAGAAAATGGAAGTCTTTGCATTTACGGGGCTTTAATAATGGGTAGAATTGGTGAATGTTACACGTGCGTAAAGTGATCACTTAAACCAGCCTATGACGATCGTCAGCCCCGTAAATGCCCAGACTTCGATATTCTTCTTCATCTTTGATGAGATGTCAAAAAATTGATATTAGTCACCGACTGTCACTTATAAATTTTTTACTCTTCTATCAGCAACTGTTTACCCTTGAGTGTCCATGATTCAACTTCGCAAAAAATAGTGATCAAAGATAGCGCCTTGCCATTATTTGCGAAGTTTCTTCTTCATCTTTGATGAGATGACAAAAAATAAAATAATCCTGTTAAGTTACAAATACATATCGCTCACTCCTTTCAAGAACGTCATAAATCAAAAATCGTCAATTTTCAGTTGTTCATGTTTTCGGAATGCCCAGAAAATGTATTATATTCCAGCAAAAGAGGCATATTTTTAACTTAATATTAACTGATACAGGGCAGAAAGTGTTGTTTTCGCATTTTGAAAAAAAATATATTATTTGATAATTTTTTTAAATCAACTAAATATTTTTTAAATGGAGAAAAAACTTGCAGCTTTACTTTAAAAAGTCTGTTGCATAGTAAAAAGTTCATTAAGTGTCTTGATATTTATTTTTAATACATTGTATTATATTTTTAAACTTTAAAAACGTTTTCCTGAAAAATCAAGTTTTTTTTATTTATGACGTTCTTGAAAGGAGTGGGCGAAATGTGCTACATATGTACTTACATTTGATATTTTGTTTCTTCAAATATATCTTAATTCATACTATAAAATCTTTATATCATTACTCAAGTATTCATAATTATAATCAATTCGAGCTCTGAAACCCGGTTTGTTTCCCGGAATCAGAATATTAAATTATTTTGGTATTATAATTCGGCGTCTGTATTCTGCGTGGTGACAGAATAATTGAT